>NC_136434.1:30475461-30772961 GCF_052849685.1 Lactuca virosa
TGGTCACATGTCATTTTGTGGTTATTTTCAATTAAATTTTTTTCACATGACATTTTGTGGTTTTTTCCATTTTATTAAATTCCACATAATATTTAAAAATAAAGTTAATAATTACAATAAATATAATAATAAATGCACATCAATTTCAATAATTGACTTTCCTTCTAATTTTAATATTTATAAATTAAAACTTCATTAGTTTCATTTGTTTATTTATCTAAATTATTTGTTTAAAATTAAAAGAGAAAAAAACACTTTAATTTTAATAATTCACTATTTTTTTTAATTTTTCTTATAAATTCAAACTCTTTCAAATGTTTAGAATTTTAATATGTAATTTTTTTTTAAATGAACCAATGTAATACATGGGTGTTACATCTAGTTAATTTATATACAAAATAAGGATTCTAAATTATGAAAAAAAATAATTGATTTGTTAAAACTGATACTTTTAGCCAATAATAAAAATACGAAGGAATATAAAACTATATATATTAAAATGATGAGTTTTTTTTATTTATTTTGTTTCAACTTCCAACAATATCATACTTACTTTTTAATAGATCTTTTTTGATTCCCAACTAACCCATTCGATTCATATAAGCCTTAAAGCCTATTTATATAGAAGAAGACAAAGAGAGAGAAAGAAAAATATATATGGCTGAGGTTGAATCTAAGGATCTCTATTTTTTGAAATCTCAAATGAACTGTCCCCCCCCCCCACACACACACACACACATATATATATATATATATATATATATATATATATATATATATATATATATATATATATATATAGATAGTATATGCTTAGGTTATTCTATTCTAACTAATTATTGTGTGGATGTAGGATTGATTGTGAGCCAATGATTTTACTTATTTTAAGAAAGTGATTAATACATATTTTTAAATTAAAGAAAATTGAAAAGTACCATCTAATTTCATTCTAAGGGTATTTTAGTCAATTAACATAAATATAAAAAAAGGAAAATTGTATATTTTAGGAAATAATTAATTCTCTAAACTTTTAAAATGAGATTTTTTAATAATAAATCTAAAGATTCAGACATTCTACAAGAATGTGTTTATCATTATCTTGAAAATAAAACATTAAATTCTGACAGACTCCTATAAACGTGTATTATCAAGATTAATAATTTTTAATGAATACAAATTTAATATGAAAAGAATTTTAATATCTTAAAATCAGTAATTACATTCATTATTAACAAATACAATTATAGACATGCATAAATGACATTCATTCTGAAAGAATACAAGTAATAATGGTTAACAATTACATTTATTCTTAAAGAATACAACTGAGAATGGTTAAAAATCAAATAAAAACATTGAAATCTAAGTAAAATACAACTATGAATATAAATTACATTTATTCTGAAATTGTTGATTATCTCCAGAACATTCTTGAAATTGTTGTAAGAATCACCCCCTCCTTCTTGTAATGATTTCATCTTCTACCGGAATCCAAAATACACTTGATCTTCTTTCATAATCCAAAATACATTTCATCTTCTTTTTGAATCCAAAATACACTTTTGAGAAAAATTATTTTTGCAAGCTCATTTGATTCCAACCATAATAGAAAAAGTCCACATCGGTTGATCTTCTTTAAGAATCCTGAACAAGTGAACCAATTTGTTTGTAATTAGAATATTAGAACTAACGAATTGTTTATCTACATATAAATGCATTTTGATGGAATACATTTATAACAGACATTATGATAGAATACATTACATACAAACTGATAGAATAGACGTGTCCATTCATACCTTGAGACATGGATCTTGCAATTTCTTATTACAGAAAAAGAAAACCATAAAAAGTTACTACAACTGAAAAAAGAAGAAGTACCTTAAGATAGCAAGAAATTGTATGACAATCCTTGAAACCAAATTCACAAATTACAAGCAAAATCTTCTAAAATATAATGCATACCATATTTATTTTGTTATAAGAATCTAATCGAATGATCTGATTCTAACGGAATCAACAAGTAAATATTCTAAAATATTATGGATGATACATGCACTTCCTCGAATCTGGGTAAAACTTTTGCTAGTTATTCTTTAAAAGTTCTACAAGAATATTGACTCAATCATATCTTATGTTAAGTATTTCAAATTAAAAAAAAAAACTAATCCTTTTGGTCAATTTGAACCAAAAACACCAAAATCAATCAAAATTAATTAATATTATACACTTCCACATCACATTCACAATTACTTTTCATGAAACAGTGAACTAAATAACCAATTACTTTTCATGAAACAGTGATTTGTGAATTGAATTAGAAAACGATTATCTACATGTTTGAGGTAAACAACAATTGATATTAAATTACATTTCAAGATTTTCAAAACAGAAAAAATGATGCATTTGCGTTTAGGAATAAATTAAATAATTAATTCACCTTTGTCGATGTTCCTCTGTTGCCGATTACCAACAAATCCACCGTCCAAATGAAATCAATTCACGAAATCACTGATGAGATATGGCCCAACATACGATGCATCAACACTTGTAATAGCGAAAAGGGCATTAATTGCTACTTTCATTCTTGTAAAACGATAAATCGACTTGTAAATTGATGGGTTTTGTGTAGGGTTTTGAGCATTCTAACACTCCTAAGGTGTTCATGCAACCCTAGAAACCTTGGATCTATGTTTGACTAGAATACATGCAAAATAATTTTCCAAGGTTCATAACCTATCTAGCAAGGCATGGGGTACTTTTAAACATAAAGATACTAGAAGAGTTACATACCTTTGGTAGTGAGTTGATTCCTTAGGAGTTTGAGAGGCTAGCACCAATAATGTGAATGCCTCAAATTGAAATCACAAAACACCACAAACTTGGAAAACTTTATGAGAGAGTATAATAGCTTCTAGAAATCGGCTACTCTTATGCACACACACCTAGTGTCATTTCAAGCACCACAAGCCTCTCTGTATAGTGTAGATGATTAGGGTTATGAACCATGTAAACCCTAATAACCCATGTATTTTCCTTTTCCAAGGATCCATGGGTTAAAAGCTACATGGATCATCCATGAACTCCCATGCAAGCTTAGCCTATTTCCTAATGAGTATTAGCCCACACTATATAAATATAATAGCCCATTATTTAATTAGTCACCTTTTGATCACTAAATTAATTCATAATTAATTTAAGATCAATACTAATTAAATAATATGATTTCATATATTAATATATTATAACTTATAATATATTAATAAGTCATAAACATACTATTCTCATAATATTATCCATATAAATAGTTCGGGTGAAGTGCAACCCAAATGGACCATGCCGGGTCGGGTCAAGTCTATACCAAATAATTTATGGAGTTAGACACCTTATCCAACTGTCTCCCACTTGGATAAGTCTGATAACTGTATTTGCCTATATAGCTTCAGGAACCAACCGGCAATCGTAGCTCTCGAAAACTCTGTTGAACCGTGAAGTGCCATTTTAGATAAGTGATCATATAATCCTCTGCTCTTATGATATCAGCCGGACAAATACATGGAACAATGTCTTACTTATTGTCCAGCAGTTTGTTTCCCGACTTCCGATTTGTTTGACAAAGAACTTAATCGAACACATCAATTTAGTTCTGACCGGGCCCGGTACATAGGTCAAAACAAAATCATCGAGGGGCCCATATATCGCTTCTAATCCAAGAAGGAACAGATAAACTTCGAATCATATGCTTGTTCTACTATTTGTTGAATTGTACACAAAGGCACGTTTTATAACATCAAGTTACTGATGCGTTTTCGTGCAATCAATGCACAACCAACTCATAGGCAACAACTCAGATCTCTAGGTTTGAAGACTTATATGATATTACCGTCTCACGATCACTCGAGATAAATTCCATGAAGTGATACAAGTGAGCGTGGGTTTATTCCAATACTCATAACTTATGAGTACTCATGAATGTTGTAGCAACCATTGCTATGCCTAAACACTTTTAGTCATCTACAAACCCAATTCATGACAGTCTTGATTCATACCTACTTCCGACTTATGATCGACTGTGGAGAATTTGAATAAATTTATTATTCTGGAAGTCAAAATATGCAAAGCTGAAACAATAGTAAATAATTGACAATGATAGCAACACCTTACTCATAAATAAATCACAACTTTTATTCATCATCAAACGTCGATTACATTTTACAAGTTTCAGTAATAACTATCTAATCTGTAAAACTAATATCGTCCCTCAGCCCGATGCGCCTCGCATGCTGCAAATGCCTAAACCTCATCAGTCCCTTCGTAAGGGGGTCCGCAGGGTTCTCATCCGACGATACCCTCTTTGCCACGAGGAGTCTTTCTTCTATCTTGTGTCTTATGAAGTGATATTTTCTGTCAATGTGTTGGGATCTGCCATGATCTCTTGGTTCCTTGGCTAAGGAAACCGCACTATTGCTGTCACAGAAAATCTCCATAGGCTCCTTAATAGCTGGTACAACTTCAAGGTCTCCGGTGAAGTTATTCAGCCATATCGCCTCCTTTGCAGCTTCACTCGCTGCTATGTACTCTGATTCACAAGTCGAACCATCTATCGTCTCCTGCTTGAAACTCTTCCAAGTGATTGCTCCTCCATTTAGGGTAAAGACCCAGCCAGACTGAGAGCGGAAGTTATCCCTATCAGTCTGAAAGATAGCATCACTATACCCTATTACTCTCAAGTCATCACTCCCACCAAGGGTAAGAATCCAATCATTAGTCCTCCGCATGTACTTGAGAATATTCTTTACCGCAGTCTAATGAGCCTTGTCAGGGTTCCCCTGATATCTGCTAACCATGCTCAAAGCGAAGGCCACATCAGGGCAGGTATAAGTCATAGCATACATGATCGAGCCAACAACGGAAGCATAAGGTAATCGACTCATCTCAGCTATCTCAGCCTCTGTACTCGGGCTCTGAGCCTTGCTCAGTTTGGCATTGCTTTGGATCGGTAATTCTCCTTTCTTGGAATTCTGCATGTTGAACCTTTTCAACACCTTATCTAAGTAAGTACTCTGACTAAGTCCAATTAGTCTTTTACTCCTTTTCTCTTAATATCCTTATCGCTAGGATATAGGCAGCTTCCCCAAGGTCCTTCATTGTAAAGCACTTCCCAAGCCAGGACTTAACCTCCTGCAAGGTTGGGATGTCATTTCCTATGAGAAGTATGTCATCTACATATAGTACCAAAAAGCTAACTATACTCCCACTAGCTCTGACATACACGCAGTGTAACACCCCATTTCTGGTATGTGATTTAAATAAAATAATTTTCATTTCTTAAGGGGTACTCGACGAGTCAGTAGCCCGACTCGTCAAATAGAGTAAGGATTTCCACGCGGTTTAAGTTGGCAACTCGACGAGTCCATATTCTCGGACTCGGCGAGTCTGCCAGTCTGAATGAAACGCTAATTTCAAGGGTTTGCACCCTATTTAAACATCATTATGCGCCTCAAACCAGCCTCCATCACCCTCATAACGTCCCTTACTAAACCCTAGCCTCCCTTTAAGCATTCTTGGAGTATTTCTCATCTTGTGGAGGATTTTGGTGCATTTTAAAGTTAGAAGAAGAAGAGAGAAGAGGGGTTCTCAAGAGGAGCAAAGAAGATCTGAGTTTAGTGTGTCTTTCCAGCTTCCATCAAGGTATAAAGCTCGAATCTTTGCTTGTCATCATGTAGATCTCCATAAAAGCTTGCTAGTCTTGCTTTTGAACCTTTTCTAGACTTTGAGGTCGATTTATGGGTAGTTAAGACGAATGGGTTTCAGATCTAAGCACTTCAGGACTCCTTAAGCTCAAGGTTGCCACCTTTATTGAGCTAAGCACCCATTCCAAACCTAGATCTCCTCTTTTAGCTCCTTATTGGGCATTTTAGCTTATCATGAGCATGCATGAACGTAAAGTTAGAAACTTTACGTGTGATCAGTCCTAGGAACCCAGATCTATGAATTGGATGCATTGGAATCAAGAGAAATCGACTGTATAGTAATGGCATGCTTGGGACTCGGCGAGTTGTTCTTCTGACTCGGCGAGTCAAGTCGCGTGTCCTTGGTTTTTCCCCGATTTGAGAGTTTAGGGTGAATCAGTGAGTAGAATAAGGACTCGGTGAGTTAAGACTTGAATCTGGAAGCAGTCGGACTCGATGAGTCGTTCATACGACTCGGCGAGTCAAAGACTGGGTGTGTTCTTCTGTTGAAAGGGAACTCGACGAGTTGTTCATACAACTCGGCGAGTCGGATAAAGATTAGACTCGATGTTAGTATCGAAGAAGAACCCGTATAGTCTTTGCCAAACTCGACGAGTAGAAGCGAGTAGAGGATTAGAATGGTTGATGGGGACTCGGCGAGTTGGCGGTCCAACTCGGCGAGTCTGGTCAACTGAAAGTTGAATTTGTCTTGGAAGTTGAATTGTCCAAGGGTAAATAGTCATTTTACCCTGTAATTTGTTATCAGTATTTGATTTAGTGTTTATGGGATTTGTAGCCGGGGAGTTCCGGAGCAGCAGTCAGGCAGTTTCAGATCTTGCATCTCGGCAGCCAACGTTACGAGGTGAGTTTTCCTTCCAGTAGGAACGGGTCTACGGCCACAATGCCGGCCCGTTTAGTTGGCAGTAGTTCCGGACCTCGGTCTGATGCAGTAGTTAGAGCGCTTGATGTCTTTGTGATTCAAGCATGTTTTGTGTTATGTGTTCCGGACTCTGGTCCGATGCAGTATGCAGTATATGTATTCATGTTAGTTGGTATGTTTATGTTCAGTCAGTTTCCGGACTTCGGTCCGATGCAGAGGGCAAGGCCCTGGATAGTTCTGGACTTCGGTCTGATGCAGTTTCCGGACTTCGGTCCGATGCAGAGGGCAAGGCCCTGGCTAGTTTCCGGACTTCGGTCCGATGCAGTTTCCAGACTTTGGTCTGATGCAGTGGGTAAGGCCCAGTATGTGTTATATATGTTATTGTATGGTATGTGGTAGTTTGGGGGAGCTCACTAAGCTTTGTGCTTACAGTTTCAGTTTTGGTTTCAGGTACTTCCGCTAGCAAAGGGAAGAGCTCGGGTTGATGGCATCGCACACACCACTGCTTCAGTTTTATCCTGGGAGTTTTATTCAGATATTTTGATATGATTGATACAGTTTTGTTTTGACACAGTTACTGTGAATTTTGAGTTACTCATTCCATGGTTCTTATTATATATGACACTCGATGTTGTGATTCTAGTAATATTAAAACAAAAATTTTTGGGTCGTATTTTTGGGATGTTTCAAGTTGGTATCAGAGCCTTGGTTTGAGGGATTCAAATACACTTTCGGGTGTGTCTGAACTCAAACTAAGGAAATGGTAAAAGGTTTCCAAAAGAAAAACATTTTTGAAAAAAAAAATTGATAAAGAAATTTAAAGGAGAAAAAAAAAGGTGTGGTGCATGCAATCAGCCGAGCTCAAGTAAGTACTCCCAAATTACCCATACAAGTTTATATTATGATTATCTGTTTCAGTTTCAGTAGAACAGCATGCTAGAATAGGACTAAGGATCTAGGAGGATGCCTTATGTGCCTGCTTTATGTGCTTCAACTTTGTATTGAGTAGACAGTAGTAGGATAGCCTGTTAGGGTTATGCCTGATAGTATGAGTTTAGCATTGTATGCTAGTACAGTTTCTCGTTATGAGTATAGATATGCTTGAGTAGTTTCCTGTGTCTGAATGCTGCTTGCTTTGTGCTTTGTGGGACTCTGAGTGATGGGAGTTAGCCATTAGGTGAATACGTCACGTCACATGTGATCAGGGTCGAATAATCTCAGAGTACTGGATTTGGCCCTATTGCGCAGCTCTTGTTTGAGTCTAACCGTTGTAGGGACGAGTCTTTTACTCGAAGGATTATCTGAGTCTCATCACATGTGATGGTATTCAGGTAATGACGAATTGGCATTACAAGGAGGCCTTCAGCAGCTGAGGACTGGTTTTGGTTGAGTCAGGGATTTCCCTAGGGCAAGCCTAGGATGAGAGTAGCAGAGATCAGTAGCAGTAGTAGCGACTTGGTGGAGTCGATGCAGTTCTTGAGGAAAGTACGGATAGATGTGGAAGGTAGTATGGGCCCGTACTACTGAAAGCAGAGGATCCGTACTTGAATCAAGGAAGGCCAAGGCGAGACCAGGAAACTTGCAGTAATAGTGATCCCTCGAGATATATCAGTATTTCTGACGCTTGTCGCTATGTGTTTCAGAATGGTGGTTTTACGCCCTAGACCAGCAGTCGGCAGTTCAGGTGCCGGTGAGGGATCAGGATCAGGCTCGGGGGCCGAGCATTTAGATGAACAAACTAGGGGGTTTCTCTCTTCAGAGATTACTCGCATCATACTTGAGCAGACTCCTATGATCTTTGGTTCGATCAAGGAGGGTATTTTGGAGCTGATGGATGAGAGGTTGAGCACCTTTCGTGCTGAGGTGGCGACCATGATGGGGTCGCGCACACTCACTTTCAGGGAGTTCAGAGCCTGTGGAGCTCCTGACTATCATTGGGCGCGGGACCCCATAGTGAGTACTAGGTGGTTGGCAGATGTCGCCAACGCATTCCGCACCAGCAGATGTCCTGATGGGGACAAGGTCAGATTAGCATCCTGTCTTCTGAAGGACAGGGCACGAGATTGGTGGGAGGAGATCGGGCATGTCGTCGGGGATGACGCAACACTTGATGCGATGACTTGGGCTGATTTACTACCAGGTTCAGAGCCGAGTTTGCACCGGTTATCGATGTGCAGCAGTTAGCCAGGGAGTTTTAGGATCTCACCCAGACTACGGAGACAGTGTCGGAGATTACCGCCAAGTTCAGGGAGAGGGCTCTTCTCGTTCCTCAGTACGCAACTGATGAGGAAATGAAGAAGGCCCGTTATCATGAGATGTTGCGGAGCGATATCCGCCAGTTTGTGAGCCGGTCCAGCTGTAAAACGCTGGATGACATGATTGCTAGGGCTCGTGAGAGAGAGATTGATTTAGAGATGGAGAAGAAGAGGAAGCCAGAGGCGGCATCTGGCACAGGGAGTTCGGGCAAAAAGCCCAAGGTATAAGATCACAGATCTAGAGGACAGCAGAGCCACAGTCGGTGTGGCAAGTGTGGGAGATTGCACGATGGGGCGTGCAAGGCAGGGAGTCCCTGTTGCTACAAGTGCGGCCGGACCGGGCATATGAGCAGAGATTGTACAGCTACTCCCACCGTTACCGCAACATCTGATCTGATTTGCTTCCATTGCAATCAGAGGGGACATAAAAAGTCCTAGTGTCCGAGTTTAGCAGCAGCAGGGAAGGTGGTGGCACCTGCCCCTGCAACATTGAGGATTACAGACGGCCGTCAGGGCCGGAGTGAGACGCCAGGGGCGAAGAGTAGAGCTTTTCAGATGACAGCAGAGGAGGCACGAGCGACTCCTGACGTGGTGACGGGTATGTATCTTTCTCCTATTTTTATTTTGATATTGGTTGTTTCTCATGATTATATGTTTTCGTATAGGGTCGTTCTTAGTGAACGACATTTCAGCTACAATATGTATTTGTTTCACTTGCGCTTAGCAAGAGGTTTAGCAGAGCTCCGGGGGAGCTGGATTGTCCACTTGAGGTTAAGATAGCTGATGACAGGACCGTCAGGGTCACGAGAGTACATAAGGGGTGTTCGCTTCGGTTATTCGATGAGTAGTTTTCGGTATACCTGGTTCCTATTCCCCTGCGAGGGAACAAGGTTATAGTGGGTATGGGTTGGCTGAGCCCCAATGGGGCAGTGATTGATTGCGAGCTGCAGTTAGTGAGGGTTCGCACTCCTAGTGGGGGAGAGTTAGTGATTCAGGGTGAAAAGCCACAGCGCGGACCGATTCTTTGTTCAGCAGCGAGAGCGAGGCGCTACTTCCAGCCGGGTTGCGCAGGGTACGTCGCCTATGTTTTAGATGCCCGGGAGAAGGGCAAGGCGACTGTTGACGATGTACCGGTGGTACGTGAGTACCCGAATGTATTTCCAGAGGATCTGCCTGGGATACCTCCGGAGAGACAGGTTGAGTTTCGGATTGACCTGGTTCCGGGTGCGGCTCCGATAGCCAAGGCACCGTATCGGTTGGCTCCTCCAGAGATGCAGGAGTTGTCTACGCAGCTGCAGGAGCTGCTAGAAAAGGGTTTCATCAGACCGAGTAGTTCACCATGGGGAGCCCCGATCTTGTTCGTAAGGAAGAAGGATGGGTCGCACCGTATGTGTATAGATTACCGGGAGCTGAACAAGGTAACGGTGAAGAACCGTTACCCACTCCCGAGGATAGATGACTTGTTTGATCAGCTTCAGGGAGTATCCTGGTTCTCCAAGATTGATTTGCACTCTGGGTATCATCAGATGCGGGTTAGAGGTGAAGATGTGCAGAATACCGCTTTTAGGACCCGCTATGGTCATTACGAGTTTGTGGTGATGCCGTTTGGGCTCACCAACGCTCCAGCCACGTTCATGGATCTCATGAACCGCGTATGCAGGCCGATGTTGGATCGGTCTGTGATAGTGTTCATCGACGACATCTTGGTTTATTCCAAGACTCAGGAGCAGCATGAGGAGCACCTGAGGGAGGTGCTAGAGACTTTGAGGAGGGAGAGACTTTTCGCGAAGTTCTCCAAGTGCGAGTTCTGGTTACGCGAGGTGCAGTTCCTTGGACACCTCGTCAACCAGAAGGGTATACTAGTAGATCCGGCCAAGATAGAGGCCGTGATGCAGTGGGAGGTCCCGAGGTCTCCATCTGAGATTCGGAGCTTCCTAGATTTGGCAGGGTACTACAGGAGATTCATCCAGGACTTCTCCAAGATAGCAGTTCCACTTACCCGACTGACTAGGAAGTCGGTGGTGTTTCGCTGGGGGCCTGAGCACCAGGAAGCATTTGAGACCCTCAGACAGCGTTTGTGTGAGGCGCCGATTCTTACCCTGCCAAAGGGAGTGGATGACTTTGTAGTCTATTGTGATGCTTCGATCACAGGGATGGGAGCAGTGTTGATGCAGCAAGGGTATGTGATAGCTTATGCCTCTAGACAGTTGAAGCCACACGAGGCTAACTATCCGACGCACGATTTAGAGCTGGGGGCAGTGGTGTTTGTTGGATTAATGTCTAAGTCCATAACTATATTTGGTATGTACTTGACCCGACCCGGCATGGTCCATTTGGGTTGCACTTCACCGACACAATTTATATGGATAGTCTTTTGAGAATAGTATATTTATGATTTATATTAATATATTATAAGTTCTAATATATTAATATATAATCATATTATTTAATTAGTATTGATCAAGAATTAATTTATAATTAATTAAGTGATCAAAAGGAACTAATTAAATATGGACTCTTAGATATATATATGTGTAGTGGGCCAAGTTCATTTAGGTTGGGCTTAGTATTCATGGATAGTCCATGGAGCTTTAACCCATGGATCCTAGGAAATGAAAGGTCATGGGTATTAGGGTTTAACCATAATCCTCCACACTATATAAAGGGTCTTATGGTTCATGAAATTATGCTAGTGGCTAGTGTGGATACACTAAAGAGGGCAATAACCGATTTCATAGTGTGAGCCAAGTATCCATATTCTCTAAAGGTTTTCCAAGGTGTTTTGGTGATTTGTGATTCCACTTGAGGCTTCCACACTATTGGGGCTAAGCTCTTAAAGCTTGAAGACATCAAGCTACATCAAAAGGTATGTCATCTAACTAGAACTTTGTAGTATAGGTGCTTCATAATATGCTAGTTAGGATGAAACCTTGGAATATTTAATATTTGCATGTATAATAGAGAAAACATAGATCCAAGGTTTATAGGGTTGCATGTACACCATAGGAGTGTTAGAATGCTCATAACCCAACAGTGGTATCAGAGCCATGGGTGTTTTCTGTTATATTGATGCAAATGTTTTATTTTCAAAGTTGGAAAAAAAAGGAAAAAAACATGACGTTTGTCAAATTTTAAGATAATTACTTGTTTTTGTGAAAAACTAATTCTTTGTAAAATTTGAATCATTTGCTATATGAGTTGAATTAGGTCAAATTTAGTAAAAGATAAAATGATATGATTATTTTATTAGTTTTAAAAGTTTGATCTAAAGAGTTTTTTGAAACCTCCATAAGTTATGGATATGAAAAGGTTTTTAAAAAAATTGATTCAAAGTTTTTTATGGAGTTACAAAACTTAGTCTTAATGTTTTAAAGAATTCCATAACTTGTTCTTAAGTTATAGAACATGAAAAGTTTCATCATAAAACAAGTATTTAACTCCATAAGTTATGGAATCCAAAAGTTTTCAAGAGTTACAAAACTTGCCCTCAAGTTTTGGAATTTGGAAAAAGTTTTTTTATGATAAAAAAAAGAATTGAATTCTAAAACTCTTGGGTTCATAACTTAAACAATTAATTAAATGGTTTTAATTTTGAATTTAATAATTGGAATTATGATGTTTTTATTGAATAATTCAATTAACTCTTATGGACTTTATTAATAGATAATCAAAGTGTTTAATTAAAAGAGAATTAATAATTCCATAATGACATGGTTTAAATTTAATTAAATTAAGAGTATAGTTTAATTAATAGATTAAACCACCAAGTATTTTAAATGTCTAAAATACACCCTTATACTATTATAATATTAAAAGTTTAATATATTATATGTATAAGAGCAAGTCGTCTTACCATTAGTAGGCCTCATTCACGAAGCCGGTCTATAAGGGGGGTATAAGGTTACTGCTTATAAAATGGCAGTTTAATGGGTGTCCACTCTCACCCACCACTTCCTTGACTGGTGGAGGGTCGTTAGCCGAACAGGTAGGACAAGGACTATAATTCTCCCTTCATTAAAAGTATTAATGATAAATACTAAGTAACTAAACACTTATAAATTCCCAATCTTAGTTACTTAGGAAAATGTGAATAAGGTGCTAATCCATGAAATTACACTTTGCACTTTGTTTAAGCTGTTAGTGGAGCGTGTGTGGTTAACCGACACACTAAACTGAAGTTAACAAGGTAGGCAAAGGGTAACTTAATGTTTATCATAGTATCGTTGGAGCGTGTGTGGTTAACCAGCACATCGATTGAGGGGTAAATATTAAGGGTACCAAGTATATTTGCATGGTTACTTCACACCTTGTTTTGTGATCCTCGGCATCCCAGTCACAAAACCTGAAGGGCACACTCGAGATTGAAACATGCCATTGAAAAGTTCAATGAATCTCAAAAGAATCTAGGAGTTTCAAAACCAATTAAAACCTAATAATACATTTCGTTTATCTTGGTGGAAATTGGTGAATCGTCATTCACCTACCTTCAAATATTTTATAGCTTGGATTACGGCATCCCTCTTCCAAGTTATAAAATAGTTTGTTGGGTCCTAGCCTTAATATATCATATTGGGTGTTATATTAAGGACTTAAATCAACTTTACGTGAATTTCTCCCATTGTTGATGCCTGGTTTAGACAACAATGATCTTCCCAAACCAAGCTTTACTAATGAATATGACTTCCCGAGTTTGGCTCATGGAAGTCATACTTCTCTTCCTCCACCTCCTCCAATTATTCTCCCTAACCCACAAGTTCAAGGTCACTCAAGCCCTAATGGCAAGCAAGGTCTATGTGTGATCACATCTTAGAGATGAAGTCACATATTGACAAGCCGGGAGAGTTGGGTGTCAAAGTCTTGAGAAAGTTGGATGTTCAATCACTTTCTAAGTCACATAGTGAGTTCCTTTGGGACTACTATGAAACAGACTATGACATGAACCTTAATGATCATATCTATTTGCTTGGTGCTGCTAAATCAACAATGATTTGGAACGATAGTAAAGCAAATTTGATTAGAAGATCAACTTCCCAAAAAGTTTATGGACAGTGACAATGGTGACACTGGAAATCCAGAAAAAGCATTCTCTTCCCAATGGAAAGGGATTGACCATAGTCAACCCGGTTGACCAAATGGTAAAGAGAAAGGCTAAGTCTGAGATAGTCCCATTACCAAAGGGTCCATATGTTTATTTTGCCAAAGGAAGGGGCGTTGATTGCAAAGCTGCCAAATTTACCTAAGGATGTTAAAGTCAATAAGTTTGACTCTACATCAGGTAGAGCCCATTATCTAACTCTGTTAAGTTCTATTCTGAGATCCTCATTACATGATGTGACTGGGTCACATGTTGATGTTTTAAGAATCAACGAATAGAGATAAATCTTAAAGGAAGTATATGTTGATTCTGATCGCGAAGGTGGATTTCGATCGCATCAGAATTTTGAGCAGTTGCTTAAGAAGTTATGATATATTGCTAAGGAATAGATAACAACAATTTTCCATGTGGATTGTAAGGATAAGTTTTTCCACAAAGTTTTAAAATAAAAGAAAATTGTTTAATTTTATTTATTTGAAGTATCCTTACAATGGTATTTGTGGAAAATGGTTGCTTATATGATTCCACTGACAGCAATATTGGAAAATGGATTTGATTCTTTCATTTGTGGTAGTGTCTAAATTTACCAAATCAGGAAAGTTCCTTATTGCCCAAGTTTCAATTGGACCGAAACTTGGAATCATGCAAGTTGAATAGTATGATAAATGAGAACTTTCAAGCATTGGAAAATCAAGACTAATTACTTGTTCACATGGATGTGTGAGTCAAGTGAAGGACTAAAGGGATCGAGTACACATTCTTGTGCACTGGTCATGTCCACCACAAAGCTCGTTAAGACTATTTGATTTACTAAAGTTTAGTAAATATGGTTATACTTACAAGTTTAAGTATAATTCTGAAACATTGGAAAAGTCTCAATGTATGGCAGAACGAATGGGAAGAATCAAATTAGGCAGAAAGATAAAAGTTTCTCAAATCTGAAAAGATGGGAGAGTACTTTAGTATCATGTTTGTGATCATCTTAATGATTTAGAAATCATATCACAATTAGTCCTCTAAAGGTCATCTTAGTGCATTATTATGACTAAGAAGAGGAGTCATGAATTGTTGAAATGGTTAGATCAGGAAGATGAGTCATACTTCGTTCGAAAACAATTCTTAGAGTCATACTCCAAGATTGTAACTTGAGTGACATATCTTAAAGAAAGGTTTAAAACACTTGTCAAATGTAAGAGTAAAAGTGTCCTACTCTTGTACATTTGAAATAGGTAAGTTGTGATGTTTTGGATAAAACAAAGACCAACTAAGGCCAATTGTGTGAAGTGTTTGTCTTGATAAAGAATCCGCACTATCTCTTGAATATTTGGCAAGATAGTCTTATATGTCAAGAGGATAGTGGGAGTCTTAAAGATCCTAAAAAGAATTTCAAGAACTAATCAAGAATAAAACCTGAGGTTCTTCACTAGCACACGACTTGAGGTTTATAACCTATCGTGTTGACATATTCTGTGCCCATTCTAGTTAAAGTTGGCTTTGCATAGGAGTTCTGAAAGTTCTCAATTGGTTGCATAACAACTTGGAAGCAATGGCAGGCCCTGTACTGCCAGGTGGCAAGAAGTTAAGATTGCATAAGTTCAGTCCATATGAGTTTGGATTTGTCATTATCCTTGTCTTGTGACTATGGTTTTGACGATTCACATGGATAAGAACACATACACCATAAAATCTAAGGGTCATAAGGTTTCTCTCCGATTCATGAAAATGATGGTGAGGAAACACTTCCACCAAGTAGATTTGAAGCAGATGGCAAAAGGTCTAAACAATTGAGACTATGATTACGACATCCCTTTTCATAGTTCTGAAATTGTTTAGACACACATGCATGCTATCTAAGGAAAGGTGTATGATTTTGATAAAGTTTTATCAAAGCATCTCGTATCAGAAATCTGAACTTTGGTAAGAAAGTCAATAAAGTATTGATTTCTAGAAGTCCAGCTGATTTCTGAGTGCATGTCAAAGCTAGTGGGAGCATAAGTGTTATGCTAATAATCATCATGTTAGTGGGAGCATGATAATTATTGTTAGTGTTGCAAGTTAGCAATGTTAATTATAGAAAACAAAAGTTTCAATTCGTGAGGCTGCAGGGATTGAAAAAGTTGTTATGCTATAATTAAGGGAGAGGATATACTTCATTTCAGTTCTAAAGGCTTAGATTGAGACCTTAATCATCCTTAGTCAAGAATATATATATGAATTTCATGTTGAATTGGTTCAACTTAAGGAAATTCTATATATTGCGTTCTCAAAATTCGATTATGATTACGACATCCCTCTTCATAGTCAAATTTTGAAAACATGGCAAATAAAAATATTGTAGCAAAAGACTGGTCCATAATCATGTCTTTATGTGAGACATCATGAATCGTGTACCATTTGCTTTGGGTACAGGATCGATTGCATGTGCTATAATATTTGTCATTTCTAAATTTTTCCAAATGCCCAGAGGCATTAAGAAGGGAAAAGGTCTAGAATTGGATATGACTAAAATGATTAAGCAATTGTCGAGGACAATCTAAGGTTTACCAAAGATTGGTTGCTCAGGGACAGTTGGAAGTATAGTGCTAATTTTGGAAGGACCATATTAACATATTCTGAAAAGAGGCATCTCTTATTCAGAAGTGATAGTCAAAATGAGAATATGGAGTTGTCTCCATAGGTGGAAGTTATCTGTGTAAGATTAGAAAACTTAATGCAAGAAGCATGTCCAAAGCAATGTACTTTGAATATGAGACTTAGTTTCCATGGAGTTGATCTCCATTGGAATACCTTATAATGACTGTTGACAAGTCTTTGTGACTTTGTACATATTCATTACAGGAGGGTCAGTGCATATAAGTTTAAAATCTAAACAGATTTCGATAAATGATAGGAATTTGAAATTCTCACATTTTTCGATAAGGATTTGGGAGTGTGAAATTAGAATCATTGAAATTATGTTCAATTGGTTTATTTCACAAAGTAAGGATCATAGACAAACATAGAGTGCATACTTGGTGTATGACAAAGCTATTGTTTAAGAAAAACATAGTGTACATGCTTGGAGCATGGGACAACTAGTGTTTTTAATTCAAGTATAAAGTTGATAAAACCGAAACAATGAATAATGAGTAATCAGTATGGTGATAAATAAAAGTGTTTATTTATATTCATAGGGTTTGATACCATATTTGATTCATTTATTCTTGTGTTTCACTTTGCATGTTTTGACTTCCAGAATTACTAAGTCACTCTTCCTGAATGATTAAGTTATTCAAACCATCTACAGTCGGTCATATGTTGGAAGTAGATATGAATCAAGACTGTCATGGGTTGGTTTGTAGAGGTCCAAGTTGGTGGACAAAGTGGTGCTACAACACTCATGAGAGCTCATAAGTTCTGAGTATTGGTTTCAACCCGCGCTCATTTGAATCACTTCATGGATTTTATCACGAGTGATCATGAGACGATAATATCTTATATTCTTCAAACCTAGAGATATGAGTTGTTACTATGAGTTGGTTATACATTGATTGCACGAAACGCATTGGTAACTCGATGTTATAAAACGTGCCTTTGTGTATGATTCAACAAGTAGTAGAACAAGCCATATGAGTCGAAGTTTATCCATTCCTTTTACCTTCGGGCTAAAAGCGATATCTGTGGGCCCCTCGATGATTTAGCGATGACACATGTGAGTGCTTGGCCAAGCCAGGACTGATTTGATTTGTTCAATCAGTCAGTCATCATAAATCGAAAATCGGGAAACAACAAATGGACAGAGAGAATGATTATAATCCATGTCTCAGTCCATATGATATCTAGAATGGAGGAATATATGATCCCTTATCTAATGGACAAGTCATTGACAAAGGTCAGAGTTCATTGACAAGATCAGAGTTCGACAGCGACTTTAAGAGCTACGATTGCCAGTTGGTTTTTGAAGTCATACTCAATAATAGTTTTAGACTTATCCAAGTGGGAGACTGTTGGATTAATGTCTAAGTCCATAACTATATTTGGTATGTACTTGACCCGACCCGGCATGGTCCATTTGGGTTGCACTTCACCGACACAATTTATATGGATAGTCTTTTGAGAATAGATATTTATGATTTATATTAATATATTATAAGTTCTAATATATTAATATATAATCATATTATTTAATTAGTATTGATCAAGAATTAATTTATAATTAATTAAGTGATCAAAAGGAACTAATTAAATATGGACTCTTAGATATATATATGTGTAGTGGGCCAAGTTCATTTAGGTTGGGCTTAGTCTTCATGGATAGTCCATGGAGCTTTAACCCATGGATCCTAGGAAATGAAAGGTCATGGGTATTAGGGTTTAACCCTAATCCTCCACACTATATAAAGGGTCTTATGGTTCATGAAATTATGCTAGTGGCTAGTGTGGATACACTAAAGAGGGCAATAACCGATTTCATAGTGTGAGCCAAGTATCCATATTCTCTAAAGGTTTTCCAAGGTGTTTTGGTGATTTGTGATTCCACTTGAGGCTTCCACACTATTGGGGCTAAGCTCTTAAAGCTTGAAGACATCAAGCTACATCAAAAGGTATGTCATCTAACTAGAACTTTGTAGTATAGGTGCTTCATAATATGCTAGTTAGGATGAAACCTTGGAATATTTAATATTTGCATGTATAATAGAGAAAACATAGATCCAAGGTTTATAGGGTTGCATGTACACCATAGGAGTGTTAGAATGCTCAAAACCCAACAGTGTTTGCCCTCAAGATTTGGAGACATTACCTCTATGGGGTCCGCTATACCATTTACACGGATCACAAGAGTCTGAGGTACCTCATGGACCAGCCGAATCTAAACATGAGGCAGCGTCGATGGTTAGATGTGGTAAAGGACTATGATTGTGAGATCCTTTATCATCCGGGTAAGGCCAACGTAGTGGCCGACGCCCTGAGCCGCAAGGCGGTAGCAGCCCCGATCAGGGATGTTTGTTTGAGGATGACAATGATTACTCCATTGTTGGAGCAGATTAGAGAGGCACAGGTCGAGGGCCTGAAAGAGGAGAGGCAGAAGTGTGAGAGGATTGTGGGCCGGGTAGCTTCTTTCGATTATGACAGTCGAGGATTGTTGACCCTTCATGGGAGAGTCTGGGTGCCGTATTGGGGAGGAGTACGGCAGGTGTGGATGGATGAGGCCCACAAGTCCCGGTTCTCCATCCACCCAGGGGCGACGAAGATGTATAGAGATCTTCAACCCGATTATTGGTGGCCCTGCATGAAGCGGGACGTAGCCTGGTACGTAGAGAGATGCCTGACCTGCAGGAAGGTCAAGGCAGAACACCAGAGACCCCACGACAAGATGCAGCCGTTAGACATTCCTGTGTGGAAATGGGAGGATATCACTATGGATTTCATCACTAAGCTTCCCAGGACCGCACGTGGACCCCACGGCAAGATGCACATTTCATACCGATTCAAGAGAGCATATCGGCCGAGAAGCTAGCCGATATCTATGTGCGCGAGGTAGAGGCACGACATGGGGAGCCTGTATCAGTAGTATCAGACCGAGACGTCCGTTTTACTTCCAGGTTTTGGAAGCGGTTTCATGACGAGATGGGGACTCGTCTTCATTTTAGCACCGCTTTCCACCCCCAGACGGACGGGCAAAGCGAGAGGACGATTCAGACTCTCGAGGACATGCTTCGGGCATGTGTCCTAGATTTTGGTGGCAGTTGGGATACGTATCTTCCATTAGCAGAATTTTCGTATAACAAGAGTTACCACGCTAGTATTGACCGCCCTCCTTTCGAGATGCTCTACGGGAGAAAGTGTAGGACCCCGATTTGTTGGGGCGAGGTCGGTCAACGAGTCATCGGGAGTACCGAGGTGGTGCTCAAGACCACATAGTTGATCCAGCAGGTCCGTAGCAGATTGCAGACTGCGTAGAGTCGGCAGAAGAGTTACGCCGATAGGAGGCGTTCGGACTTGGAGTTTCAGGTGGACGATATGGTCCTCCTGAAGGTATCACCCTGGAAGGGTGTTATCAGGTTCCGGAAGAGGGGCAAGCTGGGCCCCAGGTTTATTGGTCCTTTTAGGGTTTTGGCCCGGGTGGGTCGGGTTGCTTATCGGTTGGACCTTTTAAAATTTTTGTTTTGAATTATATGATAACGTAGACATCTTTTAAAATTTTATAATCTCAATTGTCTTAATGGCCTCTACCTGCAGGTTACTTATGAATAAAATTAAATATCATATATAGTTAATGATTTTTATAGTTATTATGATTAATTAATTTTAAAAAGTTTATTTGTTTTAAATTTTAATTTCTATCATTGTAATTATTTAAAACATCAAACATTGTTTTTGTTTTTAAAGGTAACAATATAATTTTTGTATATAATATTACTTTTAACTATTGTTATTGTAAATTATTTAAAATAACGTATTTGGAAACTCATAATTATTTTAATTTGGTTTTAGAAATTTATTTTTTTTTAAATTTATTTGACGAATATTGTTAGTTTCTTTGATTGTAATTATTTAAAATAATAAACATTGTTTTTGTTTTTAAATACAACATTATAATTTTTTATATAGTACTACTTTTAACTATTTTTTTATAAGTTATTTTTAAGCTATTTATTTGAAAATTGTTAATGATTATAAAAAATAGTTTCATGTTTTTTTTTTTGCTAATTTAGGATTATAATTTAGGTTTAACATTATAATTTATAACTTTTAAGTATTTATAAATTACACTAAATTTTTATGCTTATTTGATATATTAATGTAGTTTATTTATTTAAAAACATATTGATATTAACAAATTAAATATATCATATTGATAAGTCATGAAGTCTTCCATTTATGATAATGTTTACAACTAAAAACATATTTAAGTTAATATATTAAGTATATTATATAGAAATATGAAGAGTTTGAAGTTTCAAATAAATGTGGTGAAAGAAAAAATGTTTCCTTTATAATATAGTATGATATGATATGATATGATATAGTTTTGGAGTAGGTTTTAATTTTTATAGTAGATTCATAAGTTATCATTTACTTTTCAGTTGAATTTTGTTACTTTATTTCTACATATCGTTCAGGTTATATTTATGGTTTGTTTATTTGTATATATTTTTCAATCTGATTTTTGGTTAGTTTATTCTTATATGATTTTCAAGTACATTTTAAACTACAAATAAACAATAGACAAAGCATGATATAGCGTGACAATCAAAAGCCTCACATCGAATACCCACCGTGTGTTTTCGGTTAATATACCAAATGTGGATATTAACAAGATGATATGTTAATGTTACAACTAAACTACTATTTATTTGTTTACCTTATTATTATAAACATATAATAGTTGTTGAGAACAAACCAAAGTGTGGGCTACATGGAGATGGGTCGTTTTTGACCTTATTTCAAATTAAAAATAAAAAATAAAAAAAAAATTGATGCAAGTTTTAGAGTTTTTATACATATCTTAGTTTGTTATTTTATTATTTGTTAAATATTACTAGATTTTTTATGTTTTATGGAGTAAATGACTTGTCATTAATTTTCTATCCAAATAAATATATATGAAAATTTATAACCTTCAAACAAAATACATTTTTAACAAATAGTAAATAAGAAATGATAACGTTTTACAAACAAATAGAAATAAAACAAAAAAACGAAATTGAATAAAAACAAATAAGAAAAGATGATGTGATTACGTTAAAACAAAGTGATGCAAAAGTCATATAGCTTGAACATATAGCTTTTTAGGACCTCTAAGTTTTATTTAGCTAAATTTTTATATATAAAGTATTTTATATCAATTTTTTCAACTTTTCTAACTTCATATTTAAATTTAAAAAACATAAAATCATTTTAAATATTAATAGAAATAATGAACAAAAATTAAACAATTGATTTGTTAAACTTTTAATTTTGTTTAAACTTACTTTAAACTTTTAATTTTGTTTATAAATACTGTGTAGGTATAAACAATCTCCTCTAATAAATGAAAATATTTTTGCCACATGTCACACTCTCATTGATCTGACCACATGTCATTTTGTGGTTATTTTCAATTAAATTTTTTCCACATGACATTTTGTGGTTTTTTTCATTTTATTAAATTTTACATAATATTTAAAAATAAATGTAATAATTAAAATAAATCTCCTCTAATAGATGAAAATATTTTTGCCACATGTCACACTCTCATTGATCTGGCCACATGTTATTTTGTGGTTATTTTCAATTAAAATTTTTTCACATGACATTTTGTGGTTTTTTCCATTTTATTAAATTCCACATAATATTTAAAAATAAAGTTAATAATTACAATAAATATAATAATAAATGCACATCAATTTCAATAATTGACTTTCATTCTAATTTTAATATTTATAAATTAAAACTTCATTAGTTTTATTTGTTTATTTATCTAAATTATTTGTTTAAAATTAAAAGAGAAAAAAACATTTTAATTTTAATAATTCACTATTTTTTTAATTTTTCTTATAAATTCAAACTTTTTCAAATGTTTAGAATTTTAATATGTAATTTTTTTTTAAATGAACCAATGTAATACATGGGTGTTACATCTAGTTAATTTATATACAAAACAAGGATTCTAAATTATGAAAAAAATAATTGATTTGTTAAAACTGATACTTTTAGCCAATAATAAAAATACGAAGGAATATAAAACTATATATATTAAAATGATGAGTTTTTTTATTTATTTTGTTTCAACTTCCAACAATATCATACTTACTTTTTAATAGATATTTTTTGATTCCCAACTAACCCATTCAATTCATATAAGCCTTAAAGCCTATTTATATAGAGGAAGACAAAGAGAGAGAAAGAGAAATATATATGGCTGAGGTTGAATCTAAGGATCTCTATTTTTTGAAATCTCAAATGAACTGTCCCCCCCCCCCACACACACATACACACTACACACACACACACACACACACACACACACATATATATATATATATATATATATATATATATATTCATTTAGGTTATTCTATTGTAACTAATTATTGTGTGGATGTAGGATTGATTGTGAGCCAATGATTTTACTTATTTTAAGAAAGTGATTAATACATATTTTTAAATTAAAGAAAATTGAAAAGTAACATCTAATTTCATTCTAAGGGTATTTTAGTCAATTAACATAAATTTACAAAAAGGAAAATTGCATATTTTAGGAAATAATTAATTCTCTAAACTTTTAAAATCAGATTTTTTAATAATAAATCTAAAGATTCAGACATTCTACAAGAATGTGTTTATCATTATCTTGAAAATAAAACATTAAATTCTGACAGACTCCTATAAACGTGTATTATCAAGATTAATAATTTTTAATGAATACAAATTTAATATGAAAAGAATTTTAATATCTTAAAATCAGTAATTACATTCATTATTAACAAATACAATTATAGACATGCATAAATGACATTCATTCTGAAAGAATACAAGTAATAATGGTTAACAATTACATTTATTCTTAAAGAATACAACTGAGAATGGTTAAAAATCAAATAAAACATTGAAATCTAAGTAAAATACAACTATGAATATAAATTACATTTATTCTGAAATTGTTGATTATCTCCAAAACATTCTTGAAATTGTTGTAAGAATCACCCCTCCTTCTTGTAATGATTTCATCTTCTACCGGAATCCAAAATACACTTGATCTTCTTTCATAATCCAAAATACATTTCATCTTCTTTTTGAATCCAAAATACACTTTTGAGAAAAATTATTTTTGCAAGCTCATTTGATTCCAACCATAATAGAAAAAGTCCACATCGGTTGATCTTCTTTAAGAATCCTGAACAAGTGAACCAATTTGTTTGTAATTAGAATATTAGAACTAACGAATTGTTTATATACATATAAATGCATTTTGATGGAATACATTTATAACAGACATTCTGATAGAATACACTACATACAAACTGATAGAATAGACGTGTCCATTCATACCTTGAGACATGGATCTTGCAATTTCTTATTACAGAAAAAGAAAACCATAAAAAGTTACTACAACTGAAAAAAGAAGAAGTACCTTACGATAGCAAGAAATTGTATGACAATCCTTGAAACCAAATTCACAAATTACAAGCAAAATCTTCTAAAATATAATGCATACCATATTTATTTTGTTATAAGAATCTAATCGAATGATCTGATTCTAACGGAATCAACAAGTAAATATTCTAAAATATTATGGATGAATACATGCACTTCCTCGAATCTGGGTAAAACTTTTGCTAGTTATTCTTTAAAAGTTCTACAAGAATATTGACTCAATCATATCTTATGTTAAGTATTTAAAATTAAAAAAAAAACTAATCCTTTTGGTCAATTTGAACCAAAAACACCAAAATCAATCAAAATTAATTAATATTATACACTTCCACATCACATTCACAATTACTTTTCATGAAACAGTGAACTAAATAACCAATTACTTTTCATGAAACAGTGATTTGTGAATTGAATTAGAAAACGATTATCTACATGTTTGAGGTAAACAACAATTGATATTAAATTACATTTTAAGATTTTCAAAACAGAAAAAATGATGCATTTGCGTTTAGGAATAAATTAAATAATTAATTCACCTTTGTCGATGTTCCTCTGTTGCCGATTACCAACAAATCCACCGTCCAAATGAAATCAATTCACGAAATCACTGATGAGATATGGCCCAACATACGATGCAGCAACACTTGTAATAGCGAAAAGGGCATTAATTGCTACTTTCATTCTTGTAAAACGATAAATCGACTTGTAAATTGATGGGTTTTGTGTAGGGTTTTGAGCATTCTAACACTCCTAAGGTGTTCATGCAACCCTAGAAACCTTGGATCTATGTTTGACTAGAATACATGCAAAATAATTTTCCAAGGTTCATAACCTATCTAGCATGGCATGGGGTACTTTTAAACATAAAGATACTAGAAGAGTTACATACCTTTGGTAGTGAGTTGATTCCTTAGGAGTTTGAGAGGCTAGCACCAATAATGTGAATGCCTCAAATTGAAATCACAAAACACCACAAACTTGGAAAACTTTATGAGAGAGTATAATAGCTTCTAGAAATCGGCCACTCTTATGCACACACACCTAGTGTCATTTCAAGCACCACAAGCCTCTCTGTATAGTGTAGATGATTAGGGTTATGAACCATGTAAACCCTAATAACCCATGTATTTTCCTTTTCCAAGGATCCATGGGTTAAAAGCTACATGGATCATCCATGAACTCCCATGCAAGCTTAGCCTATTTCCTAATGAGTATTAGCCCACACTATATAAATATAATAGCCCATTATTTAATTAGTCACCTTTTGATCACTAAATTAATTCATAATTAATTTAAGATCAATACTAATTAAATAATATGATTTCATATATTAATATATTATAACTTATAATATATTAATAAGTCATAAACATACTATTCTCATAATATTATCCATATAAATAGTTCGGGTGAAGTGCAACCCAAATGGACCATGCCGGGTCGGGTCAAGTCTATACCAAATAATTTATGGAGTTAGACACCTTATCCAACTGTCTCCCACTTGGATAAGTCTGATAACTGTATTTGCCTATATAGCTTCAGGAACCAACCGGCAATCGTAGCTCTCAAAAACTCTGTTGAACCGTGAAGTGCCATTTTAGATAAGTGATCATATAATCCTCTGCTCTCATGATATCAGCCGGACAAATACATGGAACAATGTCTTACTTATTGTCCAGCAGTTTGTTTCCCGACTTCCGATTTGTTTGACAAAGAACTTAATCGAACACATCAATTTAGTTCTGACCGGGCCCGGTACATAGGTCAAAACAAAATCATCGAGGGGCCCATATATCGCTTCTAATCCAAGAAGGAACAGATAAACTTCGAATCATATGCTTGTTCTACTATTTGTTGAATTGTACACAAAGGCACGTTTTATAACATCAAGTTACTGATGCGTTTTCGTGCAATCAATGCACAACCAACTCATAGGCAACAACTCAGATCTCTAGGTTTGAAGACTTATATGATATTACCGTCTCACGATCACTCGAGATAAATTCCATGAAGTGATACAAGTGAGCGTGGGTTTATTCCAATACTCATAACTTATGAGTACTCATGAATGTTGTAGCAACCATTGCTATGCCTAAACACTTTTAGTCATCTACAAACCCAATTCATGACAGTCTTGATTCATACCTACTTCCGACTTATGATCGACTGTGGAGAATTTGAATAAATTTATTATTCTGGAAGTCAAAATATGCAAAGCTGAAACAATAGTAAATAATTGACAATGATAGCAACACCTTACTCATAAATAAATCACAACTTTTATTCATCATCAAACGTCGATTACATTTTACAAGTTTCAGTAATAACTATCTAATCTGTAAAACTAATATCGTCCCTCAGCCCGATGCGCCTCGCATGCTGCAAATGCCTAAACCTCATCAGTCCCTTCGTAAGGGGGTCCGCAGGGTTCTCATCCGACGATACCCTCTTTGCCACGAGGAGTCTTTCTTCTATCTTGTGTCTTATGAAGTGATATTTTCTGTCAATGTGTGGGGATCTGCCATGATCTCTTGGTTCCTTGGCTAAGGAAACCGCACTATTGCTGTCACAGAAAATCTCCATAGGCTCCTTAATAGCTGGTACAACTTCAAGGTCTCCGGTGAAGTTCTTCAGCCATATCGCCTCCTTTGCAGCTTCACTCGCTGCTATGTACTCTGATTCACAAGTCGAACCATCTATCGTCTCCTGCTTGAAACTCTTCCAAGTGATTGCTCCTCCATTTAGGGTAAAGACCCAGCCAGACTGAGAGCGGAAGTTATCCCTATCAGTCTGAAAGATAGTATGTCTTTGTGATTCAAGCATGTTTTGTGTTATGTGTTCCGGACTCTGGTCCGATGCAGTATGCAGTATATGTATTCATGTTAGTTGGTATGTTTATGTTCATTCAGTTTCCAGACTTCGGTCCGATGCAGAGGGCAAGGCCCTGGATAGTTCCGGACTTCGGTTCGATGCAGTTTCCGGACTTCGGTCCGATGCAGAGGGCAAGGCCCTGGCTAGTTTCCGGACTTCGGTTAGATGCAGTTTCCGGACTTTGGTCCGATGCAGTGGGCAAGGCCCAATATGTGTTTTATATGATATTGTATGGTATGTGGTAGTTTGGGGGAGCTCACTAAGCTTTGTGCTTACAGTTTCAGTTTTGGTTTCAGGTACTTCCGCTAGCAAAGGGAAGAGCTCGGATTGATGGCATCGCACACACCACCGCTTTAGTTTTATCCTGGGAGTTTTATTCAGATATTTTGTTATGATTGATACAGTTTTGTTTTGACATAGTTACTGTGACTTTTGAGTTACTCATTCCATGGTTCTTATTATATATGAAACTCAATGTTGTGATTTTAGTAATATTAAAACAAAAATTTTTGGGTCGTATTTTTGGGATGTTTCACGCAGGACTCATCTTCACTTCTCGAGAAGCCAAACTCTTTGACCTTTTCATCGAAACAAATATTCCAGCTTCGAGATGCTTGTTTCAATTATAAATGGATTTCTCAAGCTTGCACACTCTATTAGGTTACTCTGCGCTAACAAAACCTTCTGGCTAATTCATGTAAACATCCTCAACCAACTTTCCGTTAAGGAAAGCGGTTTTGACATCCATTTGCCATATTTCATAATCATGAAATGCAGCAATGGCTAGCATAACCCTAATAGACTTAATCTTCGCTACTGGTGAAAAAGTTGCATCATAATCAATTCCCTGAGTCTGAGTAAAACCCTTCGCGACCAGTCGCGCTTTATAAGTGTGCACCTTCCTATCCATGTCGGTCTTCTTCTTGAAGATCCATTTGCACCCGACTGTCTTACGGCCTGGTACATTGTCAACCAAGTTCCAAACTTGATTGTCATACATGGACTGTATCTCGTTGTCCATAGCCTCCTTCCATTTAGCAGACTCCGGGCCTGACATGGCTTCCTTAACACTGTTAGGTTCATCCAGATTTACCACTGTACTATCACTGATAAATGTATCACCTTCCGTAGTAATATGAAATCCATAATAAAACTCAGGTGTGTTCCTAACCCTTGTGGAACGCATCGGAAGTACAGACTCGTCAGTCGGATCAACAGGAGTTTCCTCCTCAGGTTGATTGCTAGTGTCTGAGGTTCCTTCACCAATTGACTCTTGAATTTCTTCAAGGTCAATTTGCCTCCCACTGTCTCCTTGGCTTATAAATTCTCTCTCTCTCGAAAGACCCCTCTCCTTGCCACAAAGACCACATTCTCACTGGGTCTGTGGAAGAGGTAACCAAAGGATTTACGTGGATAGCCGATGAAAATACACCTTTCACTTCGCGGTTCGAGCTTATCATGAGTCTCGCGCCTCACGAAAGCCTCACAACCCCAAATCTTGATGTGGTCCAAATTGGGAACTTTCCCAGTCGACATCTCATGAGGTGTTTTGGCAACCTTCTTTGTAGGGACTAGATTAAGGATGTGGGCGGCAGTCTCTAAGGCATACCCCCAAAAAGAGATTGGTAGCAAATCTCGACTCATCATAGAGCGAACCATGTCCAACAAAGTTTGATTACGCCTCTCAGCCACACCATTTAGTTGTGGTGTCCTGGGAGGTGTCAATTGTGAGACAATCCCACACTCCTTAAGATAGTCGAGGAACTCAGTGCTAAGATACTCACCACCTCGATCGGATCGAAGCATCTTAATGTTCCTGCCCAATTGATTTTCTACTTCTTGTTTAAACTCTTTAAACCTTTCAAAAGTCTCTGACTTATGTTTGATTAAGTAGACATAACCATATCTACTAAAATCATCAATAAAAGTCACATAATAGCGATTAGCATCCTTTGTGGCGGTTTTGAATGGTCCACATACATCAGTATGTATAAGGTCCAACAAACCCTCACCCCTTGCACAAGTACCAGTGAAGGGTGATTTTGTCATTTTTCCAAGTAGACAAGATTCACAACTATCATCCGACTTAAGGTCGAACGACTCCAAGACTCCATCCTTTTGGAGCTGGCCTATGCGTTTCTTGCTTACATGTCCAAGACGACAATGCCATAATGATGCTTTATCCAAGCTAGTAGAAGAATCAATACACAACACATTATTTCCTAAATTATCTACAACCGACACAGCTTCATACACATCATCACAAGGTAATGCTTTAAAATAAAGAACATTATTAAAGAAATCATTTATTCCACCACATTCATTATCAAAAGAAAAGGTAAACCCTTGTTTGTACAAAGCATGAAAGGAAATAACATTCCTCGCCATTTCAGACGAGTAAACACATTTATTTAAATCTAACTTTAACCCACTATCTAGCAACAAAGTATAAACTCCAATCTTGGAAACATGTGAAGCCTTCCTATTCCCCATGATCAGGTATATCTTCCTGTGCTCCACATCCTCACTTCTTCTTAGGCCCTGCAAATCAGAACATATGTAAATACCACATCTTGTATCAAGCACCCAAGAGTTAGAATATGGTGAGTTATTAGACAATATAGTTTAAATACCTGCATGGGATGGTTTCACTTTTCCATCCTTGACATCCTACAAGTACTTAGGGCAATTTCGCTTCCAATGCCCCTTATTCTGACAGTAGAAGCAATCAGCATCCTTAGGGATATCAGAAGGAGTGATAGAACCACTTTTGGTTCCAGATGAGGAGCCTTCAAGAGAATTTCCTTTGGTACCCTTCGAAGGGTGCTTCCTCTTCTTCCCTTTGCCTTTCCCGATAGCCAAAACAGGGGTAGCTGTAGGAGTAGGAGTAGCAACCGACTTACTTTTAAGACCACTTTCGGCGGTCTTCAGAAGTCCTTGAAGCTTACTGAGTGTGACTTCCTCCTTGTTCATGTGGTATGTAATACGGAATTGATCATAACACGAGGGTAAAGAGTGCAAAATGATATCAATTGCCAACTCCTCTGGGAAGTTCACATTCAGTTTTAGTAAACGGTCCACATACCTTTGCATTTTCTGCATGTGGCCCGTGATTGGTTCGCTATCCTTCATACGGGTTGTTATCATGGAGGATATTATTTCATATCGCTCTTGACGAGCACTCTGATGGTACCTTTCCATCAGATCCTGATGCATCTCAAAAGGGTAATAGTCCTCATAGGACTTTTGGAGTTCGGCTGTCACGTGGCCATCATGATGCATGCCACTTTGGTGGCATCTCTCTCATGTGTCCTGTATTCAGCGACCTCCTCAGGAGTAGCAGTGGACTCATCAAGTTCCTTAAGCTCCTTATCGAGGACATATTCCTTGTCCCCGTAACGAGTAACCATCCTGATGTTCCAGATCCAATCCATGAAGTTGGAACCATCGAAGATGACTCTCCCACAAAGTTTCATGAGAGAGAAGGAGCCAGTAGGGTTAGATCCCGAAGCATTGTTTTTGGAAGACATCTGAAAAGAAGAAAACAAGTTTATATTAGATATATCGAATCCTTAATAAGACACCCAAATGTAATATTAAGTCTATGAGCCAACACAATATATTATAACTTAGAAGAGGGATGTCGTAATCTAAGCTATAACATATTTGAAGGTAGGTGAATGACGATTCACCAATTTCCACCATGAAAAATGAAATGAATTATTAGGTTTAATTAGCTTTGAAATTCCTAGATTTTTTTGAGATTCATTGAACTTTTCAATGGCATGTTTCAATCTCAATTGTGCCCTTCAAGTTTTGTGACCGGGATGCCGAGGATCACAAAACAAGGTGTGAATAATCATGCAAATTCACTTGGTACCCTTAATATTATCACCTAATCAATGTGCCGGTTAACCACACGCGCTCCACCGATCTATGATAAACATTAAGTCACCCTTCGTGATCCTTACTAGTCCAAGTTAGTGTGCCGGTTAACCACACACGCTCCACCAACGACTTGGTAAGGTACAAAGTGTGAATTTCATAGGTTAGCATCATTTTCACATTTTCCTAAAGTAACTAAGATTGGGAATTTATAAAAAAACATTTAGTTACTTTATAATAATCATTATACTTTTAATGAGAATTTAAAGTCATTGTCCTACCCGTTCGGCTAACGACCATCCACCGATCAAGGAAGCGGTGGGTGAGAATGGACACCCATTAAGCTGCCATTTTATAGTCAACAACCTTATACCCCCCTTATAGACCGACTTCGTGAATGAGGCCTACTAACGGTAAAACAACTTAATCTTATACATATATATAATTATTAACCATTAATGTTATAAATAGTATAAGGGTTGAATTTTAACTTTTAAAACCCTAAGGGTTGGAATTAAAGTATATTAAAGTGTGTGCAACTTTACAAATTCCAAAACTTGAGTACAAGTTTTGAAACTATTCAAAACTTTTCATTTCATAACTTATGAATTAAAGGTTCATAAAAATGAAGACTCTTCATTTTCATGTAACTTATGTGTTTTAAATGTGCATAAAAGAAAGTGACATTTGGAAATCCATAACTTGAGGACAAATTATGGACTCCATTAAAACACATAAATGATCAATAATTAATTAATAAACAATTTAGCAAATAATTCCTATGATCTAACAATAATTCATAAGAATGAATATCATATGAAAATTTCAAGAACATATGAACACATATAAACATGGGATTTTGATATTGGCCATTGTAAATGGATTAGCACAAACATTACACCATTTAAAACAAGTTTTAAAATACCAAAACAATTTAGGGTAATGTTTCTAGTCCATTTTCAGCAGCAAAAGTCAAAAAACTGCACTCTGCCTAGCCAAATCGTCGAGTGCAAGAACTGACTCGCCGAGTTGGTTGAAGATTCGCTTGGACTCGTCGAGTCCCCCCATGGACTCAGCGAGTCCCCTGTGCAGACAACAAAAACTTCGACTTTTTCAACTATTTTGCATCAAGTATCAACAAACAAGCCTAGGCTCTGATACCACCGTAGGGTTTTGAGCATTCTAACACTCCTAAGGTATTCATGTAACCCTATAAAAGTTGGATCTATGTATATAAAAAAACTCTATTTTGAAGGTTTAAATGTTTACAAAGTTTTAATGAAGTAAATGATACATTATTTAAATAGAGCTAATGTTATAAAGACCAAAAAATATTTAAATAAAGTATTAATTGTTTAAAATTAGAAAAATAAAAAATTGAATAAGAAAATGGTAATAGTGTTGCAGTGACTTGTATGTATTAGGTTTTAGGCACTGTCATTGATAACTTCTAATTCAGTAGACCAAAAGACTTTTTCCAAAATAATCGTTTTCGTTCAATTTTTGAAATAAGAGAGATATCCGACTTCAGCACTTTCGCTCCCTTTCACACTTTCTCTTCCTTTCGAAACCCTAACATACGTATGAATCTCCAGGTGAGATTTCTCACTGGCAACCCGCACCTTCATCGTCCCTCACATTACCGTTGGCGACATCTCTCTCATTCTCTAACCTTAATTATTTTTATCTGTTGTCATCGGTGACCTAACTCTATCTAAGAACCGAAATGACACTAACTTTCGTTAAGAAACTAATCGCCGGAATGAAACAAATCGTCGCCGCCGTATTGCGCGGGTACACTACTAGTGTGTATATATATATATATATATATATATATATATATATATATCTTATAATAACGATAAGGGATTTTTTTTTCTAGCTCGTCCTCGAATTTGAGGATATTTAAAGCATGAGGACCGGCCCTAACCATTTCCATATATATATATATATATATATACACACACACACACTAGGTGTGAGACCCATGTATTACATGAGTTTATTTAAAAGAAAAACTAAATACAAAATCCTAAACATTTGAAAAGTTTGAATTTATAAGAAAAGTGAGAAAATATTGAATTAGAAAAATTAAAATGTTTTTTTTCTCATTTAAATTTAAACAAATAATTTAGATAAAATTAATAAAGAAAATTAATGATTCTTTCTGTCATAACTAGCATTTTAGCTAGGAAATTATGTCTTCATGTAAAAATCAACTATTGTATAACTTGTAATCTAAGTCGATGTCATGTACTATGCTCATTCAAAATCAACCATTGAATCAAAACTAATGAGTGAAGTTCAAAACCTAATTCAATGCATCTCATATACTCAACTATGGGTTTTGAAACCCTAATATCCCGGTTCAAACTCAGAATGGACCAGGATTCTCTTATTGGGCCTATTGGGCCAGTAAACTCTCAATTTGGTTATTTTGGGTTAAGGAACCCTATTTGGGCCTTAAATAGACCCATATTCATTAAATAATAGCATTTTGGGCCCTAAGACTTCTCATGGGCCTTATTCGGCCTAAAATGTCTCACTTTGTCATCATGGGCCTTAATGAGCCGTAAATGTTTTCTTAAACCTTAATGGGCCGTAAACTCCCTTTCCTTATCACTTTTGGGCCGTAAACCCTCATATGGGCCCAGTGGGCCGAAAACTTTCAATTTGGGCCTCATAATTTCGAAAATAAGTAAACAAGGCCCAAACCCTTTTCCTTCTCTTTTCTTTCCCCCTTATTCTCGGTTATATAAAAAAAAAATAAACAAAGGGGTGAATTAATGGCTTGACACCTCAACATTACACGATGGATTTCCATGCAAATTATACAACATATATCTAGGATAGTCTCATGTACCCATGTAACCATCTTGTCACAACTTCTCTCTTCTCTTCTCCTCCCTTCTTATTCTCGGCCAAAGTCCTCTTCACTCACCACTCTCCATTTAAACTTCCAACACCATACAACTCCTCTCAAATCCATCTAAGGTTCTCTCATTTTCATCCCTCAAAAGAATTCGTGAACTAAGGTGTGTTCACCAAGGTTTTCTTCAAAGATCATCACTCATTTGGTAAGCTACTCTTTAAGCATGATGATTAACTTCATTTTATGATAATCTTCACTCCTTAACACACCACTTCATAATCTATGCCCTTAGATCCATCTTAAGTTCGAAAAACTCCACTCAAGAAGCTTCTAGGGTCGAGATCCTCATCATTCTTCATCAAAAACCGAAATCTCCAAAGCAAACTGAGTTCATACCCCCTATTTTTGGTTTTTACTATGTTTTGGGGGAGAAATCAAGTTGTTTTGTGTAGATCTATGTGTATATGCATGATTTTGTGTGTTTTTCATGATATAAGTTAAGCAAGTTGTTATGTTCACTTTTGGGCCTAAAATGTGCTATCAATATCATCATAACTTAAGCAAAAAATGATATTTTTGACAAAAGAGGGTTAATAATGTTATTTTTACTTAAAACTAGCCTTAAATACAAACTTTTGGCCTTAAAGGACCTAAAGTCTCATTTTTACCAAAAATGAGCCTAAATTGTAAAATTTTCGGTTTTAAGGGCCAAAAACGTCTTTTTACTAAAAATGGGCCTTTTAATGTCCTTTTGGTAAACAACTAAACTTAACAACCAGCAAACACATCAAACATATCAATTACGTCATTTACGTGCTTATTGGGCCTGGAATAGAATTTACATGTTTAGTGGGCCTTAGTTGTCCTTTTACATGTTTATTGGGCCCGGAATACACACTGCATGCTTATTGGGCCTGGATTATAAATTACATGTTTAGTGGGCCTTAGTTGTCCTTTTACATGTTTATTTGGGCCTGGAATATACCTTACATGTTTATTGGGCCTGCGTGGTCCATTTACATGCTCGTTGACTTGACACATTCACAAACGTATACGTTGGGCTATAAAAACTAAATACTTATACGAAAATAATATACTCTGTGCAACTTCATATTTGCGTAAATTTGGTTAAAGATCTTGTGAGACATTTCGGTTGACACCTATTGAGTGTACAATCGTAACCTGTAGTTATAACCAGAGTCTCCTGGAGGGAGAGCGAGAGTTTGTGTATAGATCTATACGGGGGTGACACCCCACACCTGAGTTGTTCGCTACAGTTAGACTAGGCCAGTCTAGGGTGACAAACCTTACCATAAACCCGTCGGCGTCCCAAGGACCGTCATGACAGGCGAATTTGTCATTATTAAGTATGGTTATAACGACTCACTTAGAGGAATCAACACCATCATAAAATTTACGGAATACAACATCTGTCGATAATACGGGAACATACTCTCAATGTATTCACTTTTAGGGTAATGAAATCATAACGTCTTTGTATAAGCAGACAACATCGGGTTTCCTGGGATTATTCACTTCATACACTCACAAACATTAACATACATGCATCAATACAAGATCTGACATAAACCTTTCAAACCGTTTTCAGAAAATATCGGATTTTCTAGTGATTACAAAGCAATACAAAACATTTTCTCAAAACATGTTTATGAACTCACCAACATTATTTATGTTGACCTTTTTAAATTAACTTGTATTCTCAGGGAATCGTTGAGTAGGTTGGTCAGCAAGAATACCTGGATATTTTGTTGTGTTTTGTTAATACTATATTTGGATATTTTGGCATGTAATATTAAAATACAATACTTGATGTAAACAATGACAGTTGTAATATTACATGTGTGATGATGATGATGTTTGGTTTCAATTATATACATTGTGATGATACTACAAAAATGAAGTCACCCAAGCCCCCGGACGTTTTCGCCGTCTGGTTCGGGGGGTGTGACACTTTAATTTAGTAATTTTGAAATTAGATGGAAAGTTCATTAATTAAACTGATATGCATTTATTATTGTATTTAAATACTATTTGGAATTTAATAAAATGAAAAAACCAAAAATGACATGTGGAATAAAAATTAATTTAAAAAAACCACAAAATTATATGTGGCAAAAAGATCTTTATTTATTAGGAGGATATATATATATATATATATATATATATATATATATATATATATATATATATATATATATATAGACACACACATAAAGAGAGAGAGAGAGGGAGAGAGAGAGAGAGAGAGAGAGAGAGAGAGAGAGAGAAAGCTAAGTTTAAATGTGGATTGACATCTATTGTGCGGACGTGTGGACAGTGCTATTCTGCGAGAATGACAAAGAAAATATGTTGTTTGATAATATGAATACATCCCATTTTACATAACTATTGTCATTATACTATAAGGATATTATAGACTTTTTTTTATTATTCTCTTTCTATCAGAATGTTGCCAGAATGTTTATTAAGTCGCGAATTCTGTAAGAATGAAAATGAGTGAAAAAAGAAGCGTAAGAACAAAAATGAATAAAGAATTAGTAAGAATGCATGAAAATAACAACAGTTGTGTGAGGTTGAACGCATTTGCATTACTAAACAAACTATTCTCTTAGTATTTCTCATAGAATAGCATTGTCCACACGTTCACATAATAGTTGTCCATCCACATTATAACCTAGCTCTCTCTCTCTCTCTCTCTATATATATATATATATATATATATATATATATATATATATATATATATATATATATACACACACACATATGTTAATTGTTAAGGTAAAATAAATAAATAAATAAATAAATAAATAAAATATTGATGAATTGGAGTGGTGACCATTTCCAAGGGTTTGTTGTATAGTGTTAGGAATGTAGTGAAGATGATGTGACGTTCATGTAGCGTCACATTTTTAGTGGACATGTAGTGACCATACATTTAGCATGGAAAGACCATGGGGGTAGCCCATGGCACTCATATGTAAGACCATAGGGGTAGCCCATGACTTTTATATGTTTTTGTGTATGAGGTATTTTGGGGAACTCACTAAGCTTTATGCTTACAGTTTACGTTTATGGTTTCAGGTACTTTCGATTGGAAAGGGAAGGTCCCTACGTGATGACATCCTCCCCTCATGGTTTCCGCATTTGAAATAATTTGTACCCTGATGTTTTAGTACTATGACTTGATATGGGTTTTGAACAATTAAAGAATGATTTGATTGACCTTTATATGAAAAATTTATTTACTATTTTCGGAACGTTACAAAACTCCTTCTCTTTCTCTCTGAATCGATCCATAATCCTCCCCTCCTCCCGAGATGGCTGGAAGTTCCCGATGCGATAACATGAGTCTTTCGAATCACACTGTTAAGGTGACTTTCACGGCCCCACTTTTACCGTTTTCAAATGTTTTAAGGGGGGATACTTGCTATAAAACTATTTCTACAATTTTACAAAAAGATTATAACTTGTAATATATCAATAGTTTTTAAACTGCATGCAAACGTTAGGATAATATTATGTTTGGTAGTTAGCATGCCTAAGCTTTAAGAATGATATTATGCCTAGTCGCTATAATGCCTAAGATTATACTAAAGGATTATACCTAATTGTTATGTTGGCCTATTCACTAGAATAACCTAGTCTCTAGTTATTATGTTGGTCAAATATTAGGAAAAGTATATTAAAGGAAAAGCTAAAAAAAGAATAACAAAGTTAAATAATCATACTTAAAAGGTTTATCAAAGTAAGTGTTAAATGAGACATATTATTCATCCATAGTTGATTGATATTCGGCTACACCAAACTTATAATCGTTAATCTTAAGTGAGCGTTAAAGATATGTATAAATCTATACGTGATTGGCACTCCTACCCATGGTTGCTTGCTATAACCCCATCAGACATAACTTTATAGTCTTTTTCACGATGTTCGATAAAGCGTTGTGGCGGGGAAAGCTGAAGTCACATAGCTCGGTCATAGGGACTCATTGTAAGGTTGTTCACCAACCTTAATAAATTAAACTACTTAGAGGAGAATGCATAAGAAGTAATTAAAGTATGAAAAGACAAGTTAAAAAAACATATATGTATGAAAGGAATAAGTACGGAAGAACTAATTTATCCTATGAAAAATGAGATATAAAATGTATAGTCAAATATAAAGATAGATACTTTCCTAAGTATCCTATGTAATAACTCCTCGAAACTAATTGAGTGTGTAAACCAAATCTCTTCCGGTAAGTCGGAAGAAGCAAACCAAACATTAAAAGAAAATATAGTAAGTTACAAATTAAAATAGAGAAATGAAATACTGATAACTTAATTTTATTACTTCTTTTCCTAGTTTATTTTAGTTCATTCCATCTCATTTTAGTTAATCTTCATGCATATTTTCTCTTTTTGTTATTTTTCTCCTTTATCGGGTGCTTTCCAGTCCTTTGAGCTTAATTGCAGGATTTACCGAAGACTATTTGTCATTGGAGGTATGGAAGGAGTGCGGGACTTTTGGAGGCTTGCGGTTTGCTTGTGGACTTGAAGTGGTGCGATTGGGCTTGGTGTCAACATGAACAAGAAAGCGAGTTTGACTTAATTTTTGGACGAGAATGATGACGAGGTGAAGAGAATTCGAGCTATAGAAGATTAAAGGAGCATTGGAGCATCTTGGAAGAGTTTGGAAGGCATAATTGGGCTATCAAGAACTTGCCCAAATGGGTTGGACCATGGATGAGAAGAGTAATCTAGAAGTGCCAATTAAATTGGCCAAAAAGCCCATTCAGCAGAATCCACGTAGTCCGCATGGATTTACAAATGGTCCGCGTGGATCGCACTGTAAAGGACCCGAATTTTAGCCTTTTGCCTCTATTTGGGGAAAGTTGGTGAGTTACTTTTAAGAATTTTTTTCATCCGGATTTGAGGACCTTTTGACTGAGTTTTGGAGGAAGAAAAGGGGGGAATTTTTGGGAGAAACACACACATTTTTTTACTCTCTAAGAAGATTTGACGATTTGTGGATTTCTTTCATCTTTCATCTTGAACAATGTTTGGTATCTCTAATCTCTCTTGTTTTTCTTTAATCTTAGCCATGCTAGGCTAGATTTACCATTGGTTGACTTGGATGTAATTGCTTGAATGTTTTGGTTATTTTGAAGAACTCCATGAACTTGTGTTTAATATCTATGATTATATTTTCTATGAAAACTTCATTCATGTTTATATATCTCTAGTCATGAATATTGATATGTGAATGTTATTTTTGTTGGTTAAATTATTGGCTAAGTAATGGGTCTTCAATTTAACAAGCAAAAATTAGTTTAAATGTTTGTTTTCATTTCATTTAGACTAAGAAAATATTTTCTCCATAGTGGTAATGAAAGCAATAGATTACTCTTTGGATTTGGTGACTCTTAAAACTTAATGCTAATTGATTTTCACAAAATTACATACTTCATTAGTTTTGTGACTTTCATTTAGGAAATATGCTATGAGCTTCTCTAGTCATTTTAATACAAAAGAAGAGTTGAAGCAAGTTATGCGTATAAATTGCTATAGCCAAGTTAGATTATAAATACAAGTATTGCACCTTGGTATTCTCGTGATTATTTAACCAAATGTTCAAGTGATGAAAGTCCAAAGTCAACCATCTTTCTCTTATTGATTTTACATCAAACTTTGCTTTTTTTGAATTATGTTTTTTTAAATCTTAGAGTAATTCTAGTTTTCTTTTAAACATCTCAAAAGACGAAACCCCCCATTTTTAATTTATTGTCATTTTACAAGTATTTTTACAAAGAGATTTTTCATAGAGTTATAAAATTGAACCAATCTCCATGGATTCGATCCCTTTACCACTATGCACTATTTTAGTGTGTAATATTTAGGGTTATTACTTTTGTTGGCCTCGACAACCACCAAATTTTGGCGCCGTTGCTGGGGATTGGTTTATATTTAATCAGTTTGTTTCTCTATGCCTAGATCTCATTGTGCATATACTCTAGTTTAAAACTCAAAAATTGAAAAAAGTATGGTTCGGAAATGAACACTCCTTGCATTGAAGATTAACTTTCTGAGCTAGCTCAGTTAGTTATGATGATTGAAAGTGACCAAAGTGTGCAACCCATGCCTCTTCTGTGTGATAATTGCGCCCAAAATGGACATCATTCTGACATGTGTCCTTATTTACAAGGAGAATGGGAGGAAGTGCAAGAAAGGGGAAGCTATTACTGGTCAAATCAATGGAGTTATGACCAATACCAACCAACTCCACAATTCCAACATCCATGTCCTCCACCTCCTCAACAACCTGAACCGCCAAGCATGTCCTTAGAGGAGATTGTGAAGAGCATTTCCACTTCTACCCAAAATTTCCAGGAAACAACGCAAGCTAGCCTCAAAAGCTTGGAGCAACAAATAACACAACTTGCTCAAATAATAAGTATAATGGAAGCTCAAGACAAACTACCATCTGAAGAGAGCCCATGGCATAATGCATGTGCCTTTCCTTTGAAAGATGAGAAAATTTTTGATGCCCCAAGAGTGTTATATGGAGAAGTGGAAGAAGGAGTTGAAGTGGAAGAGGTTATCAAGGAGGAAGAAGAAATTGAGAAAGATGTAAATGAAACTATAGAGCACATGTTGGGGGTTAACGAAAGAGAGTTTGAGCCACCCACTACCATTAAGAAACTAACTCCAGTGGTAGACCAACCACAAGAGTCAGAAGCGATAAATCCGTCGAACCCTTCAAAGGATACATATCCCGAGAAGGAAGACGCCCAACCGGTCACCTACTCAACCACCATGTCTAAGATGGAAGAGTTGGTCACCTTACTAAACAAATACAAGAAAGAATATGGTTGGATGATTGCTATTATCAAAGGTCTAAGTCTGGTATGGTTCTCCTGTAAAAAGAAAGTAAAATACAAGAAAAGAGTCCCACTGGAGGTGTGGAAATTAATAAATATTGACACGGGGCAATTTTTCAAGGTTAATGGACATCGGTTGAATCCATTCTATGAAGGTTTTGATTCAAATGTCCAAGATGTCGTCCATTTAGATGCCCCAAAGTGTTAAAGTGAAGTTTGGAGGCGTCTCGCCAAAGACGTTAAAGAAGGACATTTTTGGAAAGCATTATGCTTTCATCCTTTCTAATTCCGAATAAATGTTTTAGCTAAAATCCTTTTGCATTTCAAATTTCTTCTTCCTTTTTGCAGTTAAAGAGTGTTGAAATTTGAGGCCCCGGTGTTCGTTTTGGTCAAGCATGAAGGTTTAGGATTTTTCGCGGGTTCACAAATGGTCCGCGTGTGCTCGAAGGTTTGTCCGCGTGGACCACAAATGGTACGTGTGTACCCGCCCAGGTCGTCCATGTTATTCTTTCAATTTATCATATTTATAGAACTTCTCATGCGGTCTGCGTGTACCCGATGCCTTGTCCGCGTGTACTCCAGAAACTGTCCGCGTGGATTCGTTGACCAACTTTGACCAGCTTTGACTTCCATTGACTTTTTGACCAAATAACTTAAGTGACATGCAACCCTTATTCTTCATTAGCATGCTGGCTGTTTCCCTTTCTCTTTGCATTCTTTCTCTCTCAAGAAACCATTAACCCAAACCCTCCTTCCATTCATCATTATCCCCCACCACCTTACCCTTGCCCTCAATACCAATATCCTCCTCCCGATCCCACGGTTTAGGTACTCTCGCCTCGCCCCAAGCATTGAGGACAATGCTTATTTCTAAGCTTGGGGTGGGGTATTCCCTTTTTCTTTTTGCTTTCTCATGAATTTTAATTAGGTTTCATAACATTTTAGTTTGAAGCTAATTTGCATTCATTTTTTATTTTATAAAATTCCAAAAAGATTTTATTTTCTTCTTTTTCACCTTTTCATTTTTGCATAACATTTAGCTTAGGGCATTAGCATTCATGCATTTTTGTTGTCTGTTTATTCTCACCCCTTGGATTTTATGGAACACTTTCATAGTTATTGTATCATTATTGGTCCAAGATCTTGTTGCTATCTCACACATCGAATCAAGACCATTAAGTCGCAGTTTGGGACTTCATACTTGGGATCAACTGTTGGAGCTTAACGGGGTAAGTGATCATGGCAAGGTAGTTTTCATGAAGAACTATGCATGCAATACTAACAATTGTAGGATATACTATAGCAATGGATGTTTTTAGCCTTGCGGTCCATACCACCGATAGGATCACACTTGATCATGTTTGAATCGTTAGGATGAAGTACTGGTGCTTGTCCCCAAGTAGAATCCATATCCGATCTCTTTACATCACCATATTTTTTTTGCGATTTCCTTAGGTTTTTAGAGAGTCTTTTAGCCCATATTTGGTCATTTTAATTATATTTGGAAAATCTCAAGTTTGAAAATGAGCCTACATCTCTATGCTCCACACATGGTCATTTTCGCACTTAGACCATTCAGATTATTATTATTATCTTTCGGTTCCACTTACATAATTTGGGAGCCAAATTTCGCGTCAAAAAGGTTTCTTCATAAAAAAATCGATATGCTAGTGCATTACCTTCACGTTTCATTCTATATTAAAAAAAAAACTCAAGCAAGCAATTTTAAGCTGCAATTATTTTAGATGGGTGACCGGTTCAATTATTGAACAAATTTTCCTACATATTGGTCACCCGGAGTTTGATATTCGTTTATATAGGTTTGTTTTATTTTATATAGATCGAGTTGTTTTCGCAAATTGGTGATGTTAAGGAGACTGTTGAGTCAGATACTACGGGAGGTTTGGGCCAACACTAAGTGAACTGATTCCTACAACGGTGCCCGAGCGACGAAACCCAATCACACTTGAGAGTGGCTGACAGACGTGAGATCACGCAACTTTCGTGATAAAAGTGTACACTTAAAAGAAGAGCTCCATAAGAGCCCATCCATTCTCTTTCTCCCTACTACAAATGTTTTTCATTGTATACATGTTCCATTGAGGCTGCGACTGACCATCCCTCCTTACTCACCTAGAGGAGTTGTCCTAGCTGTGGTTTATGGTTCTATTGTCATCGGATGAAAAGTTCATGAGATAATAGCAAGATCAATTATGACCATGTTGACTAACTATGATCAGGTTCTATGGTTCAATTCATCCTTTTTATTTTTCTTAAGATAGTTCTGTTGGATTAGTGTCTAAGTCCATAACTATAATTGGTATATACTTGACCCGACCCGGCATGGTCCATTTGGGTTGCATGGCATCAGAACAATTGGATAGACCTTTTAATGAGAAGAAGATATTTGTGACATATTAATATATTATAAGTTCTAATATATTAATATGAAATCATATTATTTAATTAGTATTGATCTAGAATTAATTTAGTGATCAAAAGAGACTAAATAAATATATGGGGATTGATTGTGTAAATCATAGATTTTTATATATGTGGGCTCATGATCCATGATTCCTTATGTTGGGTTTAACCCATGTGGTGGCCCATGGATACTCCATGAAGGTTAAAACCCATGGAACATAAGGAATGGGTTAAGTCATGGGTTACATGGTGTAACCCTAATGTGCACACTATATAAAGACCCCATTGTTGGTGAAATCGGGACTAGTAGATTACATAGAGGGCAAGCCGATTTCATAGAGATATAAGACTAATATCTTCTCTCATGGTTATTCCAAATGTTCATGGTGTTGTGTGAACCATTTGAGGTGTCACACTTGGGGCACTAGGCTCTTGAGCTCCATGGAACCAAGCACCAAACAAGAGGTATGTAATTCTACTAGATTTTATATTACTTGTACTTCATAATATGCTAGTTAGAACAATACCTTGGAAATTGATATTTGCATGTATAATAGAGAAAACATAGATCCAAGGTATTTAGGGTTGCATGTACACTATAGGAGTGTTAGAATGATCAAAACCCAACAGTGGTATCAGAGCCTGTTGGGTTTTGAGCATTCTAACACTCCTATGGTGTACATGCAACCCTAAATACCTTGGATCTATGTTTTCTCTATTATACATGCAAATATCAATTTCCAAGGTATTGTTCTAACTAGCATATTATGAAGTACAAGTAATATAAAATCTAGTAGAATTACATACCTCTTGTTTGGTGCTTGGTTCCATGGAGCTCAAGAGCCTAGTGCCCCAAGTGTGACACCTCAAATGGTTCACACAACACCATGAACATTTGGAATAACCATGAGAGAAGATATTAGTCTTATATCTCTATGAAATCAGCTTGCCCTCTATGTAATCCACTAGTCCTGATTTCACCAACAATGGGGTCTTTATATAGTGTGCACATTAGGGTTACACCATGTAACCCATGACTTAACCCATTCCTTATGCTCCATGGGTTTTAACCTTCATGGAGTATCCATGGGCCACCACATGGTTTAAACCCAACATAAGGAATCGTGGATCATGAGCCCACATATATAAGAATCTATGATTTACACAATCAATCCCCATATATTTATTTAGTCTCTTTTGATCACTAAATTAATTCCAAATTAATTCTAGATCAATACTAATTAAATAATATGATTTCATATTATTATATTAGAACTTATAATATATTAATATGTCACAAATATCTTCTTCTCATTAAAAGGTCTATCCAATTGTTCTAATGCCATGCAACCTAAATGGACCATGCCGGGTCGGGTCAAGTATATACCAATTATAGTTATGGACTTAGACACTAATCCAACAGTCTCCCACTTGGATAAGTCTAATAACTATTATTGCAAGTACGCCTTCACAACATGACCAGCAATCGTATCTCTTAAAAGCTGCTGCCGAACTCTGAACAAATCAATGACGCGTCCATTATATAAGTGATCATATATTCCTCCATTCTAGATATCATTGTTGGGTTATGAGCATTCTAACACTCCTAAGTGTACATGCAACCCTAAATACCTTGGATCTATGTTTTCTCTATTATACATACAATTATGAACATCCAAGGTATTATCCTAATCTAGCATACAAAATAATAAATATAACAAGATAGAATACATACCTCTTTGATGTGGAATGTCTTCATAAAGCTTGAGTGCCTAGTGCCCCAAGTGTGACACCTCAAATGGTTCACACAACACCAAATACACTTGGAATAACTTGAGAGAAACTTGAACACTCCTTGAAATCGTCTAGCCCTCACACTCACACATTAGTGCACGATTTCTTGAGCCATGAGATTCTTTTATATGGTGGCTATTAGGGTTACACCATGTAACTCATAACTTTACCCATTCCTTATGCTCCATGGATTTTAACCTCCATGGAGTATCCATGGGTCACCCCATGGACTTAGTCCAACATAAGGAATCTTGGATCACAAGCCCACATATATAAGAATGAATGATTTACACAATCAACCCATATATTTAATTAGTCTCCTTTTGATCACTTAATTAATTCCAAATTAATTCTTGATCAATACTAATTAAATAACCTTATTAACATATTAGAACTTATAATATATTAACCAACCTTAAGTGTTATTTCTCTCATTATAGTCTATCCAAATGCATGATGCCATGCAACCCAAATGGACCATGTCGGGTCGGGTCAAGTCTTACCAATTATAGTTATAGACTTAGACATTAATCCAACAGTCTCCCACTTGGATAAGTCTAAAACTATTATTGCGTATGACTTCAGGAACCGATCAGCAATCGTAGCTCTCAAAAGCTTCTGTCGAACTCTGACCTTGTCGATGAACTCTGACCTTTGTTGATGAATTGTCCATTAGATAAGGGATCATATATTCCTCCATTCTAGATATCATATGGACTGAGACATGGATTATCAATCATTCTCTCTGTCCATTTGTTGTTTCCCGATTTCCGATTCATGATGACTGACTGATTGAACAAATCAAATCAGTCCTGGCTTGGCCAAGCACACACATGTATCATCTTTAAATCAACAGATATCGCTTTTATCCCGAAGGTAAAAGGAATGGATAAACTTCGACTCATATGGCTTGTTCTACTACTTGTTGAATCATACACAAAGGCACGTTTTATAACATCGAGTTACCAATGCGTTTTCGTGCAATCAATGTATAACCAACTCATAGTAACAACTCATATCTCTAGGTTTGAAGAATATAAGATATTATCGTCTCATGATCACTCGTGATAAAATCCATGAAGTGATTCAAATGAGCGCGGGTTGAATCCAATACTCAGAACTTATGAGCACTCATGAGTGTTGTAGCACCACTTTGTCCACCAACTTGGACCTCTACAAACCAACCCATGACAGTCTTGATTCATATCTACTTCCAACATATGACCGACTGTGGATGGTTTGAATAACTTAATCATTCAGGAAGAGCGACTTAGTTATTCTGGAAGTCAAAACATGCAAAGTGAAACACAAGAATAAATGAATCAAATATTGTATCAAACCCTATGAATATAAATAAACACTTTTATTTATCACCATACTGATTACTCATTATTCATTGTTTCGGTTTTATCAACTTTATACTTGAATTTAAAACGATAGTTGTCCCATGCTCCAAGCATGTACACTATGGTTTCTAAACATTAGTCATGCCATACACCAAGTATGCATACTATGTTTGTCTATGATCTTTACTTTGTAAAATAGATCAATTGAACATCACTCCAATGATCCTCTTTTCACAGTCCCAAATCCTTACTGCAAATGCAAGAATTCCAAATTCATGCCATTTACTGAAATCTGTTAGATTCTAAACTTATATGCATTGATCCTCTTAATGATTATGCACGAAGTCAGAAAGACTTGACAACAATCATTACAGAGCATTCCAAAGGAGATCAGCTCCTTGGAAACATCCTTCTTTCATTAAGTTTCCTAATCTTACACAGATTGAATAATTTCTAACTTTGAAACATTTCCATATTCCATTTTGACTATCACTTCTGAACAAGAGTTGCCTCCTTACAGATTATGTCAATATGGTCCTTCCAGAATTAACATTATACTTCCAACTGTCCTTGAGCAACCAATCTTTGGTAAACCTTAGATTGTCCTCGACAATTGCTTAATCATTTTAGTCATATCCAATTCCAGACCTTTTCCCTTCATAATGCCCCAGGCATTTGGAAAATTTTAGAAAGGATGAATATAGCACATGTAATCGATCCTATATCTGAAGCATATGGGACACGATTCATGATGTCTCACATAAAGACTAAACCAGTCTTTTGCTATAATATTTCCATTTCAATTTGCCAAGTTCTCAAAATTCAGATTATGAAAAGGGATGCCGTAATCATAATCGTATTTTAGAACACAAATAATGGACCCATATATAGAATTTCCTTATGTTGAGCCATTCCAACATGAAATTCATATATATATCCTTGATTAAATACGATTAAAATCTCAATCTAAGCTTTTAGAATTGAAATGAAGTATAATTTCCTCTCCCTTAATTATAGCAAAACAGCTTTTTCAACCCCTGCAACCTCACGAATTGAAACTTTTGTTTTCTATAATTAACATTGCTAACTTGCAACCTTTGTCATAATTATCATGCTCCCACTAACATGATTATTATTAGCATAACACTTATGCTCCCACTAGCTTTGACATGTACTCAGAAATCAACTGACTTTCTTACCAAAGTTCAGATTTCTGATACTAGATTGTTTTGATAAAACTTTATCAAAATCATACACCTCTCTTAGATAGCTCACATGTGTGTCTAAACAATTTTAGAACTATGAAAAGGGATGTCGTAATCATAGTCTCAATTGTTTAGACCTTTGCCACTTCTCACAAGTCCATGTTAGTGTGCCGGTAAACCACACACGCTCCACTAACGACTTTGAGAATGCAAATATCACAATTGCTATCTAGCTAAAATCTACTTAGTGAAAGTGTTTCCTCACCATCATTTTCATGAATCGGAGAGAAACCTTATGACACTTAGATTTAATAGTGTATGTGTTCTTATCCATGTGAATTTGTCAAAACCATAATCACAAGACAAGGTTAGTGACAAATCCAAACTCATATTGATTAAACTTGTGCAATCTTAAATTCTTGCCATTTGGCAGCTCAGGTGCCTGCCATTGCTTCCAAGTAGTTGTGCTACCAATTGAGAACTCTCAGAACTCCTATGCAAAGCCAACTTGAATAGGCACAAAAATTTCAACACGATAGGTTATAAACCTCAAGTCGTGTGCTAGTGAAGGACTTTAGGTTTTATTCTTGATTAAGTCTTGAAACTTTCAAGAGCTTTAAGACTCCCACTGTCCTCTTGACATATAAGACTCCCTTGTCAAATATTCAAGACTAGTGCGGATTCTTTATCAAGACTAACACTTTACACAATTGGCCTAAGTTGGTCTCTGTTTTATCCAAAACATCACAACTTACCAATTTCAAATGTACAAGAGTAGATAACCTTTTACTCTTACATTTGACTAGTGTTAACAAACCCTCTTTAAGATATGTCACTCAAGTTACAATCTTGGAGTATGACTCTAAGAATTGTTTTGGAACGAAGTATGACTCATCTTTTTGATTTAACCATTTCAACAATTCATGACTCCTCTTCTTAGTCATAAGAATGCACTAAGATGACTTTAGAGGACCAATTGTGATATGGTATCTTAATCATTAAGATGATCATAAACATGATACTAAAGTACTCTCCCATCTTTTCAGATTTGAGAAACTTTTATCTTTCTGCCATACTTTGATTCTTCTTATTCGTTCTGTCTCACATTGAAACTTCTCCAATGCTACAGACTTATATTTAAACTTATAAGTATAACCATATTTACTGAACTTAAGTAAATCATGACGAATAGTCTTCTTGATCTTTTGTGGTGGACTTGACCAGTGCACAAGAATGTGTACTCGATCCCTTAGTCCTTTCCTTATTCACATAAGGAATTAGTCTTAATTTTCCAAGCTGAAAGTTCTCATTCATCATACTATACAACTTGCATGATTCCAAGTTTCGGTCGAATTGAACCTTGGGTGATGAGAATCTTTCCTTATTTGGTAATATTAGACACTACCACAACCGAAAGAATCAAATCCATTTTTCCAATATTGCTATCAATGGAATCTTATAAGCAACAACTTTTCACAAATGCCATTGTAAGGATACTTAAAATAAATAAAATCAAAACCTTTTTCTTTTATTTTAAAACTTTACGGAAAAACTTATCCTTACAATCCATATGAAAACCTTGTTGTTATCTATTCCTAAGCAATATAAATATCATAACTCTTAAGTAATAGCCCAAAATTCTGATCACCGAACCATGCGATTGAAATCCATCTTCGCGATCAGAATCAGCATGTACTTAATAGAGTTAGACAATGGACTTTACCTGAAGTAGAGCCAAACTTATTGACTTTAACATCGTTAGGTAAATTTGGCAGCTTCGTAACCACTGCCCCTTCCTTTGGCAATAGTTTCCTATGGACCCTTGATAATGGGGCTATCTCAGACTTCGCCTCTCTCTTTACCATTGGGTCAACCGAGTTGACTATGGCCGATCCCTTTCCATTGGGAAGAGAGAGCTTTACTGGATATCCAATGTCATCATTGTCAATGTCCATAGCGTTTTAGGAAGTTGATCTTAGCAAATAGATAAGATCATTAAGGGTCTTGTCTTAGTCTGTTTCATAGGATTCCCAAAAGAACTCACTATGTGACTTAGAAAGTAGTTGAGCCACCAACTTTCTCAAGACTTTGACACCCAACTCTCCCGGCTTGTCAATATGTGACTACATCTCCAAGATGTGATCACACCTAGACCTTGCCTTGCCAATAGGGCTTGAGTGACCTTAAACTTTTTAGGAACTTGTGGGTTAGGGAGAATAATTGGAGGAGGTGAAAGACGTATGATATCCATGGGACATCATCTTCATTTAGGAAAGCTTGTTTCAAGAGATTTGGGAAGATCATAAATGTCTAAACCAGACATCTTTTTGGGAGATATTCAAGATAGTTGATTTAAAGTCCTTAATACGACACCCAATATGAAATATTAAGGCTAGGACCCAACAAACTATTTTATAACTTAGAAGAGGGATGCCGTAATCCAAGTTATAAAATATTTGAAGGTAGGTGAATGACGATTCACCAATTTCCACCATGAAAAACGAAATAATTTATTAGGTTTTAATTGGATTTGAAAGTCCTAGATCTTTGAGATTCATTGAACTGTTCAAAGGCATGTTTCAATCTCGAGTGTGCCCTTCAGGTTTTGTGATTGGGATGCCGAGGATCACAAAACAAGGTGTGAATAACCATGCAAATATACTTGGTACCCTTAATATTTACCCCTTAATCAATGTGCCGGTTAACCACACGAGCTCCACCGATACTATGATAAATATTAAGTTACCCTTTGCCTACTTTGTTAAATCCAGGTTAGTGTGTCGGTTAACCACACACGCTCCACTAACGGTTAAAACAAAGTGCAAAGTGTAATTTCATGGATTAGCACCTTATTCACATTATCCTAAGTAACTAAGATTGGGAATTTATAAGTGTTTAGTTACTTAGTATTTATCATTAATACTTTTAATGAAGGGAGAATTATAGTCCTTGTCCTACCCGTTCGGCTAACGACCCTCCACCAGTCAAGGAAGCGGTGGGTGAGAGTGGACACCCATTAAACTGCCATTTTATAGGCAGTAACCTTATACCCCCCTTATAGACCGGCTTCGTGAATGAGGCCTACTAACGGTAAGACTGACTTGCTCTTATACATATATTTATTATTAACTTATAATACTATAAAGTATAAGGGTTGAATTTTAACTTTTAAAATTCTAAGGGCTAACTTGGAATTAAAGTATTCATGGGGAAAACTTTACAAATTCCAAAAATTGAGGGCAAGTTTTGAAAATATTCAAAACTAATTAATTCCATAACTTATGTGTTTAAAGTAGTTTTAATTAAAAAAAAACTCTTCAAGTTTTGAGGACAAGTTATGGAAGACTTTAAACTAATAAAAGAATGTAACTTTTCTTTATTTTTGTAACTTATGGAACTAATTAAGGTTACACATTTTATCATTTAATGAAGTGACTCTTGAACCTCCATAACTTGAGGACAAGTTATGGAGTCATAAAACCATTTAATGAGGACAAGACTCTTCATTTTTGTAACCATTGCCAACTTTTTATGAGTTTTATGAAACTTAAATGTGACTTTTTATATAACTTGAGGACAAGTTACAAAAACACATTTTAGAATCAACTCTTAGATTAAAATGGATTGAAAACACATAATCAATTAACTTTTCTATTAATCTAATAAACTCATATGAACAAGATAATTCAAATCATCAATCTTCAAGAAATTAGCATGAACATACAAACTAATACAAATCTTGAAATTATGACAATTATCTTAGAAATTGGATTAGCATGAACATTACCACATCAAAAACAAGTTTATAAGTCCAAAAACATCTTAGGGTAATGTTCCTAGTCCAATTCCAGCCAAAACAATCGAATATATGCATCCAACTCGATTTTTCAGCTACTTTTGCAAGTATAACAAGAAAACAAGCCTAGGCTCTGCTACCACTGTTGGGTTATGAGCATTCTAACACTCCTAAGTGTACATGCAACCCTAAATACCTTGGATCTATGTTTTCTCTATTATACATACAATTATGAACATCCAAGGTATTATCCTAATCTAGCATACAAAATAATAAATATAACAAGATAGAATACATACCTCTTTGATGTACAATGTCTTCATGAAGCTTGAGTGCCTAGTGCCCCAAGTGTGACACCTCAAATGGTTCACACAACACCAAATACACTTGGAATAACTTGAGAGAAACTTGAACACTCCTTGAAATCGTCTAGCCCTCACACTCACACATTAGTGCATGATTTCTTGAGCCATGAGATTCTTTTATATGGTGGCTATTAGGGTTACACCATGTAACTCATAACTTTACCCATTCCTTATGCTCCATGGATTTTAACCTCCATGGAGTATCCATGGGTCACCCCATGGACTTAGTCCAACATAAGGAATCTTGGATCACAAGCCCACATATATAAGAATGAATGATTTACACAATCAACCCATACATTTAATTAGTCTCCTTTTGATCACTTAATTAATTCCAAATTAATTCTTGATCAATACTAATTAAATAACCTTATTAATATATTAGAACTTATAATATATTAACCAACCTTAAGTGTTATTTCTCTCATTATAGTCTATCCAAATGCATGATGCCATGCAACCCAAATGGACCATGCCGGGTCGGGTCAAGTCTTACCAATTATAGTTATGGACTTAGACATTAATCCAACAATCATATGGACTGAGACATGGATTATAATCATTCTCTCTGTCCATTTGTTGTTTCCCGATTTACGATTTATGATGACTGACTAATTGAACAAATCAAATCAGTCCAGGCCCGGCCGAGCACTTACATTTTGTCATCACTAAATCATCGAGGGGCCCACAGATATCGCTTTTATCCCTTTAAGGGTAAAAGGAATGGATAAACTTCGACTCATATGCTTGTACGGACAACTTGTTGAATTATACACAAAGGCATGTTTTATAACATCGAGTTACCAATGCGTTTACGTGCAATCAATGTATAACCAACTCATAGTCAACAACTCATATCTCTAGGTTTGAAGAATATAAGATATTATCGTCTCATGATTCACTCGTGATAAAATCCATGAAGTGAATCCAAATAAGCGTGGGTTGAATCCAATACTCAGAACTTATGAGCACTCATGAATGTTGTAGCAACTATTGCTATGTCTAATGCACATTAGACAAATCATACAAGCCAAATTCATGACAGTCTTGATTCATATCTACTTCCAACATATGACCGACTGTGGATGGTTTGAATAACTTAGTCATTCGGGAAGAATGACCTAGTTATTCTGGAAGTCAAAACATGCAAAGTGAAACACAAGAATAATACTAATCCTATATGGCCCCAAAACTTTGAGTGTAAATAAAAACCCTTTTATCTAAGCACCATATTGATTACTCATTATTCATGTTTCGATTAATCAACTTAATACTTGAATTGAAACAATAGTCATGCCATGCTCCAAGCATGCACACTATGTTCGTCCAAACAATAGCTATGCCATACTCCAAGTATGCACACTATGTTTACATATGGTCCTCTCTTTGTGAAACAGATCGATTGAAAACATTTCAATGATGCTCATTTCACAATCCCAAATCCTTTACAATAAATGCAAGAACACCAAAATTCTTGTCATTTACCGTAATCTTTTTAGATTCTAAACTTATATGCAATGATCCTCTTGTAATGAATATGCACACAAGTCACAAAGACTTGGCAACAGACATTACAAAGTATTCCAATGGAAAGCAATTCCATGGAAATGAAGTCTCAAATTCAAAGTACATTCCTTTGAACATCCCTCTTGCATTAAGTTCTCTTATCTTACACATATTCAAAGAACAACTTCCACCTATGGAAACAATTCCATATTCCCATCTTGACCATCACTTTTGAACAAGAGTTGTCTTTTTTCAAAATATGTCAATCTGGTCCTTACTCTATACTTCCAATTGTCCATGAGTAACCAATCTTTGGTAAGCCTCAAATTGTCCTCGACAATTGCTTAATCATTTTAGTCATATCCAGTTCTAATCCCTTTTCCCTTCTTAATGCCATAAGAATTAGGAAAATTTAGAAAGGATAACTATTATAGCTCATGTAATCGATCCTATACCCGAAGCATATTGGACATGATTCATGCTATAATTTTTTTTATTTGCCATATTCTCACAATTCGAACTATGAAGAGGTATGCCGTAATCATAATCAAAATTTTGAGAACGCAACATATACAGAATTTCCTTATGTTGAACCATTCCAACATAACATTCATATATATCCTTGACTAAAGTTGATTAAAATCTCAATCTAAGCTGGTAGAATTGGAATGAAGTATAAAATCCTCTCCCTTAATTATAGGGAAACAACTTTTCAAAGCGAATTGAAACTTTTGTTTTCTATAATTAACATTGCTAACTTGCAACATAATCATCATGCTCCCACTAGCATAATGATTATTATCTTACTAGCATAACACTTATGCTCCCACTAGCTTTGACATGTACTCAGAAATCAGTTGGACTTCTAGAAAACACAATACTTTATTGACTTTCTTACCAAAGTTCAGATTTCTGATACAAGATGCTTTGATAAGACTTTATCAAAATCATACACCTTTCCTTAGATAGCTCACTTGTGTGTCTAAACAATTATGAAGAGGGATGCCGTAATCATAATGTTTAGACCTTTTGTCATTCTCACAATTTCTATCTACTTAAAATCTACTTAGTGAAAGAGTTTCCTCATCATCATTTTCATGAATCGGAGAGAAACCTTATGACACTTAGATTTAATGGTGTATGTGTTCCTATCCATGTGAATTTGTCATAACCATAATCACAAGACAAGGTTAGTGGCAAATCCAAACACATATGAACTGAACTTGTTTAACCTTAATTTCTTGCCACCCGGCAGCACAAGGGCCTACCATTACTTCCAGGTTTTTATGCAACCATTTGAGAACTTTCAGAACTCATATGCAAAGCCAACTTTAACTGGAATGGGCACAGAAATATGATATGTCAACACGATAGGTTACAAACCTCAAGTCGTGGGCTAGTGATTAACAAATATCTTGATTAGTTCTTGAACCTATCTTAAGATCTTTTAGACTCCCACTGTCCTCTTGACATATAAGACTCTCTTGCCAAATATTCAAGAGATAGTGTGATTCTTTTACAAACACTTCACATAATTGGCCTTAGTTGGTCTTTGTTTTATCCAAAACATCACAACTTACCAATTTCAAATGTACAAGAGAAAAAAAAACATTTTACTCTACATTTGACAAGTGTTTTAAACCTTTCTTAATATTATGTCACTCAAGGCTCAATCTTGGAGTATGACTCTAAGATTTTATTTTGGAACGAAGTACGATTTATCCTTTGATTTAACCATTTCCACAATTCACGATTCCTCTCCTTAGCCACCAAATGTACTAAGGTGTCCTTAGAGGATCAATTATGATATGGTTCCATAATCACTAAGATAATCATAAAACAAGATACACAAGTACTCTCCCATCTCTTCAGATTGGAGAAACTTTTATCTTTCTGCCTTATTTGATTATTCTTATTCAACCTTTGTGGTGGACCTGACTAGTACACAACCTAATGTACCCAATCCTTTAGTCCTTCGCTTGACTCACATGCGAATGTGAGCAAGGAATTAGTCTTAATTTACCAAAGATGAAAAATCTCATTCATCACACAATACAACTTGCATGATTCCAAGTTTCTATCCAACTGAAACTTGGGTGATGAGAATCTTTCCTTATTTGATAAATTATGACACTACCACAAACGAAAGAATCAAATTCATTTTCCAATATTGCTTATCAATGGAAACATATAAACAACAATTTTTCACAAATGCCTTTGTAAGGATACTTAAAATAAATAAAATCAAAATTTTCTCTTATTTTAAAAAACTTGCGGAAAAACTTATCCTTACAATGCAAATTCATATGAAAACTTTGTTGTTATCTATTCCTAAACAATATCTCATAACTCTTATGCAGTGGCTCAAAATTCTGGTAATCGAACCATGCGATCAGAATCAATACACCTTTTCTTTAAGCTTCCTTTGATTCTTCAAAAACATCAAAATGTAATTACATTACATCATGTATTAAGAATCTCCAAAAGAGACTTAATAGAGTTAGATAACGGACTTTACCTGAAGTTGAGTCAAACTTTTGACTTTACCATCCTTATGAGGTTTCAGGTAAATTCGGCAGCTTCGCAACCAATGCCCCTTTCCTTTGACAATGGGCACATATGGACTCTTTGGGAAGTCGATCTTCTAATCAAATTTGCTTTACCAGTGTTCCATATCATTGTTGATTCAGCATCACCAAGCAAATAGATAAGATCATTAAAGGGTCATGTCGTGATCTGTCATCAGGTAGTGACTGAAGAACCAAGTCAACAGCCAGCTACCTCGAGACTTTGACACCCGACTCTCCCGGCTTGTCAATATGTGACTTAATCTCCAAGACCTAAGCACATATAGACTTTTTTTTCCAATAGGGATTGAGTTACTTAGAACTTATCAAGTCTTGAAACTTGTGGGATAGGGAGATTTATTGGAGGAGGTGGAGGAAATGAAGTATGATTTCCAGTCCCATTAGTGCTCAATAAAGGGATTAGTCTTTCACCTTGATTGCCTTTTGGGATATCATCTTCATTAGGAAGCTTGTTCCTAAAGATTTGCGAAGACCATAGTTGTCTAAACTAGACATCTATAAGGGAGAAATTCAAGTTAGTTGATTTATAGTCCTTAATATAACACCCAATATGAAATATTAAGGCTAGGACCCAACAACCTATTTATAACTGGAAGAGGGATGCCGTAATCCAAGTTATAAAATAGTTGAAGGTAGGTAAATGACGATTTACCAATTTCCACCATGAAAAACGAAATATAATTAAGTTTTAATTGGATTTGAAACTCCTAGATCTCTTGAGATACATTGAACTTTCAATGGCATGTTTGAATCTCGATTGTGCCCTCTCAAGTTTGTGACTGGGATGCCGAGGATCACAAACAAGGTGTGAATAACCATGCAAATTGACTTGGTACCCTTAATTTTATCACCTAATCGATATGCCGGTTAGCCACACAGCTCCACCGATCTATAATAAGGTCAAGTTACCCTTTGCCACTCTTACTAGTGCTTATTAGTGTGCCGGTTAACCACACACGCTCCGCTAATCGACTTGGTAAGGTACAAAGTGTAATTTCATGGGTTAGCACCTTATTTCACATTTTCCTAAGTAACTAAGATTGGGAATTTATAAGTGTTTAGTTACTTAGTATTTATCATTATACTTTTAATGAAGGGAGAATTATAGTCCTTTCCTACCCGTTCGGCTAACGACCCTCCACCAGTCAAGGAAGCGGTGAGTGAGAGTGGACATTTATTAAACTGCCATTTTATAGGCAGTAACCTTATACCCCCCTTATAGACCGGCTTCGTGAATGAGGCCTACTTTGTAATGTCTGTTGCCAAGTCTTTGTGACTTGTGTGCATATTCATTACAAGAGGATCATTGCATATAAGTTTAGAATCTAACAAGATTACGGTAAATGACAAGAATTTTGGTGTTCTTGCATTTATTGTAAAGGATTTGGGATTGTGAAATGAGCATCATTGAAATGTTTTCAATCGATCTGTTTCACAAAGAGAGGACCATATGTAAACATAGTATGCATACTTAGAGTATGGCATAGCTATTGTTTGGATGAACATAGTGTGCATGCTTGGAGCATGGCATGACTATTGTTTCAATTCAAGTATTAAGTTGATTAATCGAAACATGAATAATGAGTAATCAATATGGTGCTTAGATAAAAGGGTTTTTATTTACACTCAAAGTGTTGGGGCCATATAGGATTAGTATTATTCTTGTGTTTCACTTTGCATGTTTTGACTTCCAGAATAACTAGGTCATTCTTCCCGAATGACTAAGTTATTCAAACCATCCACAGTCGGTCATATGTTGGAAGTAGATATGAATCAAGACTGTCATGAATTTGGCTTGTATGATTTGTCTAATGTGTATTAGACATAGCAATAGTTGTTACAACATTCATGAGTGCTCATAAGTTCTGAGTATTGGATTCAACCCATGCTTATTTGGATTCACTTCATGGATTTTATCACGAGTGAATCATGAGACGATAATATCTTATATTCTTCAAACCTAGAGATATGAGTTGTTGACTATGAGTTGGTTATACATTGATTGCACGTAAACGCATTGGTAACTCGATGTTATAAAACGTGCCTTTGTGTATGATTCAACAAGTAGTCCGTACAAGCATATGAGTCGAAGTTTATCCATTCCTTTTACCCTTAAAGGGATAAAAGCGATATCTGTGGGCCCCTCGATGATTTAGTGATGACAAAATGTAAGTGCTCGGCCGGGCCTGGACTGATTTGATTTGTTCAATTAGTCAGTCATCATAAATCGGAAATCGGGAAACAACAAATGGACAGAGAGAATGATTATAATCCATGTCTCAGTCCATATGATATCTAGAATGGAGGAATATATGATCACTTATCTAATGGACGCGTCATTGATTTGATCAGAGTTCGGCAACAGCTTTTAAGAGCTACGATTGCTGGTCAGGTTGTGAAGGCGTACTTGCAATAATAGTTATTAGACTTATCCAAGTGGGAGACTGTTGGATTAGTGTCTAAGTCCATAACTATAATTGGTATATACTTGACCCGACCCGGCATGGTCCATTTGGGTTGCATGACATCAGAACAATTGGATAGACCTTTTAATGAGAAGAAGATATTTGTGACATATTAATATATTATAAGTTCTAATATATTAATATGAAATCATATTATTTAATTAGTATTGATCTAGAATTAATTTGGAATTAATTTAGTGATCAAAAGAGACTAAATAAATATATGGGGATTGATTGTGTAAATCATAGATTTTTATATATGTGGGCTCATGATCTATGATTGCTTATGTTGGGTTTAACCCATGTGGTGGCCCATGGATACTCCATGAAGGTTAAAACCCATGGAACATAAGGATGGGTTAAGTCATGGGTTACATGGTGTAACCCTAATGTGCACACTATATAAAGACCCCATTGTTGGTGAAATCGGGACTAGTAGATTACATAGAGGGCAAGCCGATTTCATAGAGATATAAGACTAATATCTTCTCTCATGGTTATTCCAAATGTTCATGGTGTTGTGTGAACCATTTGAGGTGTCACACTTGGGGCACTAGGCTCTTGAGCTCCATGGAACCAAGCACCAAACAAGAGGTATGTAATTCTACTAGATTTTATATTACTTGTACTTTATAATATGCTAGTTAGAACAATACCTTGGAAATTGATATTTGCATGTATAATAGAGAAAACACAGATCCAAGGTATTTAGGGTTGCATGTACACCATAGGAGTGTTAGAATGCTCAAAACCCAACAAGTTCATCACAAGTTCATTTTAGTCTTGTATTACTTGAGGACAAGTAAGGTTTAAGCTTGGGGTGATTTGATAACTTCATTTTATTACTTCTTTTCCTAGTTTATTTTAGTTCATTCCATCTCATTTTAGTTAATCTTCATGCATATTTTCTCTTTTTGTTGTTTTTCTCCTTTATCGGGTGCTTTCCAGTCCTTTGAGCTTAATTGCAGGATTTACCGAAGACTATTTGTCATTGGAGGTATGGAAGGAGTGCGGGACTTTTGGAGGCTTGCGGTTTTCTTGTGGACTTGAAGTGGTGCGATTGGGCTTGGTGTCAACATGAACAAGAAAGCGAGTTGGACTTAATTTTTAGACGAGAATGATGACGAGGTGAAGAGAATTCGAGCTATAGAAGATTAAAGGAGCATTGGAGCATCTTGGAAGAGTTTGGAAGGCATAATTGGGCTATCAAGAACTTGCACTAATGGGCTGGACCATGGATGAGAAGAGTAATCTAGAAGTGCCAATTAAATGGGCCAAAAAGCCCATTCAGCAGAATCCACGCGGTCCGCGTGGATTTACAAATGGTCCGCGTGGATCGCATTGTGAAGGACCCGAATTTTAGCCTTTTGCCTCTATTTGGGGAAAGTTGGTGAGTTACTTTTAAGCATTTTTTTTCATTCGGATTTGAGGACCTTTTGACTGAGTTTTGGAGGAAGAAAAGGGGGGAATTTTTGGGAGAAACACACACATTTTTTTACTCTCTAAGAAGATTTGTGGATTTCTTTCATCTTTCATCTTGAACAATGTTTGGTATCTCTAATCTCTCTTGTTTTTCTTTAATCTTAGCCATGCTAGGCTAGATTTGTGGATTTCTTTCATTTTACCACTGGTTGACTTGGATGTAATTGCTTGAATGTTTTGGTTATTTTGAAGAACTCCATGAACTTGTGTTGAATATCTATGATTATATTTTCTATGAAAACTTCCTTCATGTTTGTGTATCTATAGTCATGAATATTGATATGTAAATGTTATTTTTGTTGGTTAAATTATTGGCTAAGTAATGGGTCTTCAATTTAACAAGCAACAATTAGTTTAAATGTTTGTTTTCATTTCATTTAGACTAAAAAAATATTTTCTCCTTAGTGGTAATGAAACCAATAGATTACTCTTTGGATTTGGTGACTCTTTGTGACATCCCCATTTTCACGGCCAGAAAAGACCGATTTCGTTTACGCTTTTTAATAAAATCAGAGTAATCTTTCAAAGAAAAGTGTTGCGAAATTTGTTCCCCAAAACAAAATTTGATAAAAATTTATCAAAGCATTTCTTAAAGAAATGTACTTTCATTACATTACAAAACTCGGGATGTCAATCATCAATACAGATCATAAGCATAAACCAAAAACATCATAGGCTACAAAACAAAATTTGGCTCCAAAACAACAAAGGCCTTACAATGTTCCATTTATTTTCTACTGGCCTAAAATCCATAATCTCTCGTCAAATCATCCATCTATGCCTTTGCCACTACCTGTAATATAAGAAACTGAGTGGGTCAGGCTGGGGAGCCTGGTGAGCATATAGGTTTTTCAACCCACAATAAATAAGTTTATTATTTTCAACAATCATTCAACCCGATTACCCGTTCCCGTTATCCTCACTTTACGTCCCTAAAGCATCTATTATAAGGGACCTATCCTAAGGAATTTCATCGGGATGGACACTACTACTAAGGGGACTCCTCAGCTAAGTAGGTCTGTAAGGCAACCATGAGGGGGATGGAGTACACCGGTGAACACATCGTTCACAAACACCTACAGGTTGCGAGTCTGCTAGCGTTCCACTCGACTTCCTAGAAAAGCCTGTAGTCGTCATCCATACTCCGCTAGATGACTGGATCAACGTAAACATCGAGGCCTCTCATCATTTTATTTCATCACACACCAATTATTTCATCTACCCATGTTTTACCTAACATATTTGTAGATATAAAATACATATACAGTTCAGATCTGGAAAACAAAGTTTAAATCTTTCATACAACATAGATCTCAAAGTATAAAACATATATATACAGTTTAGATCTGAAAAGTTTATATCTGAAGTGAGAAAGTCTAGATCTGAAGGAAAAGGTTCAGATCTAGAAGATAAAGTTTAGATCTTAAAGAAAAATTCTAGATCTGAAGGAAAAGTTCAGATTTGAAAAGAAAGAGGTTCAGATCTTTCATCCAACATAGATCTCAAGTAAACAGATAATATATAATACACATAACACATAATTTATATAAAATACTTCATATCTATGTGTAAGATGAAAGTAACTATACACTCACTTGATAAGGAGTGATTCGGACAGCACTTCGCTTCTTAAAATAATTTCCTTCGACGAAACCGGGAAGTTTTCTTGAAAACCGGGCTCTACGCGGGCAGAGTTTCAAACCGAAAAACACTTTTTCTTGGAGACTTCGGGCTCTCCGGGGCTTTCTTCTAAGGCTAGGGAGACTTCCTAGGCTTCGAGGGTATTTTGGAAGGCTAGAGAGAGTAGAGAGAGAAATATAGTTGGAGAATGGCAAGGAAAACGAGCTGCCCTCGCACCCTTTTATAGGCTGAGGCCTCACAGTACGCTGGGCGTACCCTCGGTGGTACGATGCGCGTAAGGGGCACTTGTCCGTTCTTCAGTGGAGCATCGTGGACTGTCACACCCCAAAACTAGAATGGCGGAAACGTTCTGGGGTGGAGGACGTCATGTGTCGCATCACAAACAATGAATAATAGCAATCATAGCAACACAACCATTACAGTGAATACTTAAATGAAAATGATTACACCAGTTTGGAACTTTGTCTGAAACTTGTTTGAATTACATCAAATAGTTTGTAAAATATAAACATAAAACTCTTATTGCTCCAGCTCCTCAAAAATGTAGCAGGTACCTGTCTACTGATTTCCTGATAATACAAGCAGTTTGAAAAATATCAGCATAAAGCTGGTGAGTTCATAAGTGGTATTTTGTAATGAAAACTTGTTGATGAGCTTGTAAAGGTGTTCGTATAGTTTCAAGAAAATCCGATATTTTCTTTAGTGAAAATGTAGTGTTTTCAATCCTGTATAAAACCATGAATGTTCGTTACTGAAAACTGTAGTGATATGCGAAAATAATACCTCATGTGACTAGCTAATGCTAATCATGATGTATAAGTATTTCGTACGTGAAACCATTGTATGATCGGTTCTGTTTGAAAACCCTGGAAATTCTCCAGTTGTGGTGTGTATTAGTTCTATTTAGTATAAATAAAACTGTTGAAGAGTGCCAACTTGCAAACTAATGGTGATTTATACATAATGTGAGTCGTATAACCATACTTGATATGACTAGAGACCTTTCCAACGTTCTTCAGGCGTTGAGTTAAATGATATTTGTCACCCCAGGCATGCCTGCATAACTGTAGCTAGCAGTTCGGGTGTGGGATTGTCAATCCCGAATAGATCTATTCACAAATCTCACGCTCTCCCTCCAGGAGACTCTGGTTATACTATGGTAGGATTTATCCCTGTGCACCTAAGGGTACAGTGTTGAAGTAGTGCCTCACAGTATCGTACAATCTAGTTTACATGTGGTGTTGTAGCGTTATACCGTAGTGAAATCCGTATGTATACCGTATGTAGTGACAGTTATAGTTATGAATGTCATGTTCATGTAGTGATGTAAACCATAAACTAAATCTGTCATAGTGTATATGTTTAGTAGTGAAAGTTTCTGTACTTGTTACGTTTCGAAAATCCCAACTATACCGATTATAGTTTGCATGTAAAGCGTAGTGAATAGCGAGTTCGGAAAACTATGCATTTTTTAGTGAAAACGTCCCTTATGCTCAACATGGTACAAAAGGGTTAAAGTATGATAATTGCATGAGTTGTATACTTGTTATAAGCTCTTTGTATTAATTTACAAAAGCATTTATGGTTTAGCTTGTATTCCCCCTGAAAACGTTATAAAACCAGTAAAAGTGTAGGGGTATGAACTCACTGTTGTTGTGTGATCACGTCGACTGGAAATGAAGATCCTCGGGTTGTTGTACGTGGCACTTAATGGAATCCTATTATCAAATAAATACATATATGTATCTAAATTAGCGATTTCGTTAGATAAAGTGTTAGAAGAACACTTGCGCTCGGTTGAGGGATGTTACCGGGACTTGGTTGAATCAAGGGATCGAGTTTTCACCACTTAGGAGGCTCGTACGGCCGTGAACAAGGGTTAACGGTCGACAGACAGTTTACGACCGTGAACAGGGTTTACGGCCGTGAACTGGGGTTTACGGCCTTTGAAGACTTGATGAGTTTGTGGTCGTAAACTCAAGAACAGGGTTTACGGCCTTTGAAGATGGGCCGTAAACTCAAGAACTAGGGTACTTATTTTGAAGAAAAACGTGCTCCAGACGTTCCGAAATGACTCTAAATGGTGTTTCTCGATGTTTTCCCGAAGATTGAAGGTGTTTTTAAGTGTTTACGGTCAGGGTTTCTAGAGAGAGAAAGAGAGAGTTTTCGGCAGCAGTGTTCAAATGAGGGTGGGGGTCTCATATTTATAGGGATTTTGTGGTCGGTGGGTGGGGTCCACCCGACGCTGACCGCAAACGAGTTTACGGCCGTGAACTCCAGTCAAGCCGTGAACAGGTTGCTTTTCCAGAATAATTCAAGCTTCGCGCGGTTTTGTTTCTGACTCGCATATATAAATTTAATTATATAAAACCAGATGATTTCCTAGATCATAAATTCGACGGAAGGTTAATAAAACCCAAATTTTATTATCAGAAATCGAATAACAGAAACAAAAAAGTTTCGGTTTGTCACATCATCCCCCCGTTAGAGGGAATTTCGTCCCGATATTCAGACACAGAATACAAATCATGGACTTGGAAATAGATGAGGGTACTTCTGTTTCATTGAATCTTCGCGCTCCCAAGTGAATTCAGGTCCCCGCTTGGCATTCCAGCGAACCTTCACTATCGGGATGCGACTCTGTTTCATTCGTTTGACTTCCCGGTCCATGATTTCGACTGGTTCCTCTACGAAGTGTAAGCTCTCATCTAGCTCGATCTCGTTGAACGGAATCACAAGTGTCTCATCGAACATACACTTCTTTAGGTTCGACACGTGGAAGACAGGATGGATGTTGCTGAGCTCTCGTAGTAACTGGAGTTTGTATGCTACGAGACCGATCCTAGCAAGGATCTCAACTGGTCCAATGTACCTTGGGTTTAGCTTTCCACGTTTTCCGAAATGTATCATGCCTTTCCAGGGTGAGACCTTCAGAAGGACGCGGTCACTAACTTGGAATTCCAAGGGTTTTCGTCTCTTATCGTCGTAGCTCTTTTGTCTATCTCGTGAGGCTTTTAGTCGTTCCCGGATTTGTACGATCTTTTCAGCTGTCTCTCGGATGATCTCAGTACCAGTGAGAGTACTATCGTGGATTTGACCCCTGGCTAGTTGCGTGTCACCCACCTCAGCCCAGCACAGAGGGGATCTGCACTTACGGCCATAGAGGGCTTCAAACGACGCAGCCTTGATGCTGGTATGGTAGCTATTGTTGTAGGAAAATTCGACCAAGGGCAAATGAGTGTCCCACGATGTGCCGAAATCGATGACACAGGCTCTCAACATATCTTCCAATGTCTGAATTGTTCTCTCACTCTGTCCATCTATCTGTGGCTGATAAGTCGTGCTCATATCCAACTTTGTTCCAAGAGCCTTCTGTAGTGATTGCCAAAATCTCGCGGTAAACCTGCTATCTTGATCGAAGATAATGGATACAGGTACCCCATGGAGGCGAACTATTTATCGAACGTAGATTCGTGAGAGTCTCTCCATTTTGAAGTTTTCTTTGATTGGCAGGAAGTGGACGGATTTAGTCAGCCGATCGACAATTACCCAGATGGCGTCGTGCCCACTCGGAGATCTGGGTAACTTAGTGATAAAATCCATTGTAATCCTTTCCCACTTCCACTCATGTATTTCTGGCTGCTGAAGTAGACCTGAGGGCTTTTGATATTCTACCTTCACCTTGGAACAAGTCAAGCACTTGCCCACAAAGGTAGCAATTTCTGCTTTCATGTTGGCCACCAGTAGAGTTGTTTGACATCCAGATACATCTTATCTGAACCTAGGTGAACGAAGTATCTAGACTTGTGAGCTTCATTCATGACAACCTCCCTGTACCCGCCGTACTTTGGGGTCCAGATCCGGTCCATGAAATAGTAAACTCCGTCTACCTTGACCTCTAAGTTCTTTTCCATTCCTCGCAATGCTTCATTTGCCATATTCTATGGTTTCAAGGCTTCCAGCTGGGCCTCTCTGATTTGCACGGATAAGTGGGAATGAATGGTCATTGTTAGTGCCTTCACCTTACACCCTGAATACTCCTTTCGGCTGAGGGCATCCGCTACCACATTGGCCTTGCCGGGATGGTAGCGTATTTCGCACTCGTAGTCACTGAGTAACTCTACCCATCGCCGCTGTCTCATGTTTAACTCTTTCTGATCAAAGATATGTTGAAAGCTCTTATGGTCGGTGAAGATATTGCACTTGGTCCCGTAAAGACAGTGTCTCCAGATCTTTAACGCAAAGACCACTGCTCCCAACTCTAGATCGTGAGTTGTGTAATTGGCTTCGTGTGTTTTCAACTGCCTCGAGGCATAGGCGATAACTTTTCCTCGCTGCATGAATACACAGCCTAGGCCCTGATTGGATGCATCATAGTAGACAACGAAGTCTTCCGTCCCTTCGGGCAGGGACAAGATAGGTGCGCTGCATAGGGCATGCTTCAATGTTTGAAATGCAGTGTCTTGCTTGACCCCCCAACTAAAGGTTACACCTTTCTGTGTCAGGATAGTTAAAGGCTTCGCGATTCTGGAGAAGTTCTGGATAAACCTGCAATAATAGCCCGCGAGACCCAAGAATTGCTGGATTTCTGTGGGTGTCTTTGGTGCAGACCAATTCTCAATCGCCTTGATTTTGGAAGGGTCCACGTGTATGCCTTCCTTGCTAACCACGTGACCGAGAAAAGTTACCTTTCTGATCCAGAACTCGCACTTTGAAAATTTTGCATATAGCTTCTCCGCCCTTAATGTTTCTAGCACCTGTATCAAGTGTTGTTTATGATCGTTCTCACTCAGAGAATAGACAAGTATATTATCGATGAACACGATCACGAACTTGTCTAGGAAAGGGCGGCACACTCGATTCATCAGGTCCATGAATATTGTCGGTGCGTTGGTTAGACCAAAGGGCATTACTACGAATTCGTAGTGTCCATAGCGAGTTCGGAATGCTGTTTTGGGCACATCATTCTCGTGAACTCGCAACTGATGGTACCCTGATCTTAGATCTATCTTTGAAAAGTAACTGGCTCCCTGAAGTTGGTCGAAGAGATCGTCGATCCTGGGTAAGGGATAATAGTTCTTGATGGTCAGCTTGTTCAGTTCTCGGTAGTCAATGCACATCCGAAAGGATCCATCTTTCTTTTTCACGAATAAGATCGGAGCTCCCCAGGGTGAGGAACTCGGCCTTATGAATCCTTTGCTGATGAGTTCATTGAGTTGGCTGGATAGCTCTTGCATTTCCGCCGGCGCTAAACGATAAGGAGATTTAGCTACAGGAATAGCTCCGGGGATTAAGTCAATACGAAACTCGACTTGACGCTCGGGAGGAATTCCTGGAAGATCTTCGGGGAAGACATCAGGAAAGTTGCAGACTTCGGGGATGCTCTCGAGGTCTTTAACTTTTTGCGTCTTATCGACAACATGAGCTAGAAATGCGTGGCATTCCTTCCGCAGATATTTCTGGGCTTCGATGCATGAAATGATACGAAGGTTCGAACTGATCTTATCACCGTAAACCATAAGGGCTTCACCAGAGGGAAGATTGAGACGGATGGCTTTCTCGAAACAAAGGATATCAGCATGATTGGAGCTCAACCAATCCATGCCAATAATGACATCGAAGCTCTTGATGGATACAGGCATAAGGTTGATGGGAAAGGAATAATTGTTCAGGGTAAGGGTACAGCCTATGAATATGTCGTTAGTACTCTCTTTCTTTCCGTTAGCCATCTCGACGATGAATGTTTCGGTTAAAGGTTGGGATTTACATTTGAGTAGATGGTTGAATGCATGACTAACAAAACTCCTCTCCGCACCAGAATCGAAAAGAATGCATGCATAAGAGTTGTTAAGGAGGAACGTACCCATAACAACGGTAGGATCAGCGATCGCTTCCTCCTGGCCCATCGCCAGAACTCTTCCTGGATTGCCACCAGTTGTTGCATTGGGGCAGTTTCTCCTGAAGTGCCCAGCCTCTCCACATCCATAACAAACTTGACCAGCACCCGCTCCCGGAGCCTGGTTGGTTGGGTTGGCACCTTGCAGTATCGAGCTGTGTGTCCCTTCCTTCCACAGCTGTTGCAACTCAACTCACGGCAGGGTCCGTGATGATGAAACTTACACTTGTTGCATAGAGGTAGCTTCCCTGCATAAACACCGGTAGGAGCTTGGGTGGTTGGAACGGCAGCTGCAGTAGCAGCAGGAGTAGTAGCAGCATGAACTGCCACTGTTTGTTGTTTCTTGGAAGGCTCCTACGAAGACTGGCTCTTCCGCTTGTTCCAGGATTTCTTCTTCTTCCCAGCACTTTCCTTTTGTGGCTCAGAGACGACTGCCACCTCATCTAGATCGACTCCATGATCGATCAGAGTCTGCGCCAGGCACTTGGCGCTATCAAATGTAGTCGGTCTAGCAGCCAAGACGTTCCCTTTGGTTGGGGCCGTCAGCCCCCAGATGTACCTCTCGATCTTTTTGCTTTACGGGGTGACCATTCCCGGACAAAGGAGAGCCATATCACAAAATCTAGTAGTGTAGGCAGCGATGTCAGATCCCTTCATCTTCAGATTCCAAAGTTCGTGCTCCAACTTTTGCACCTCGCCCCTCGGGCAGTATTCTGCAAGCATGAGTTCCTTCAGTCTTTCCCAACCCATGGCATTAGCCACTGGCAGGGTTAGGGATTTGACTTGACCATTCCACCAGGTCAAGGCTCGGTCGGTGAAGGTGCAGGCGGCGAACTTCACCTTGTTGGCTTCGGAACAGGCGCAAATTTCGAAGATGGATTCGATCTTCTCGAACCATCGAGTCAGAGCGATGACTCCTCCGTTTCCGTCGAAGGACTTGGGCTTTGCAGTCATGAAGTCCTCGTAGGAACACTCCTTTTGTTGTCCCTGACTTCCGTCTTGTCTTTGAGGGTCAGTTCCACCTCCAGCCGCTCCAGCGTTCACTTGTGCCACTGCTGCAGTCACAGCGGCGGTAACTGCTGCCTGGAACATGACGGGGTCGAACTGAGGGGGTGGTGGTGGCGGAGTGTTGTTCCTTCGGTTGGACCTTCTTTCGAGAGGCATGTTGTTCTAGAAACAATCAGGAAGAAGAGGATGGTAAGTTCTCAAGATATATGAAACAAGATATATCTCATCCTGATGATAAAGTGTTCTACCAAGCGACAAGCAATGAAAGGTTACTAAGTAAATTATCGCTGAGAAACGAATAGGTAGCAACACTAGGAATAAATCTCCTCACTGAATTTGGCTCTAGCAAAATACTCTTATAGTATTTTATGGTGAATGTTTTTGGTAAGTTTTAGGCCTACTGTAACATCACCGTCATTCCCAAGCACATGTTGGTCATGTCTTGACTGAATATAGTTGATCAGGCTATATTCACCCTAAACATGATTACATAACTGCCTAGGTTTAACCGCAGTGCCCCAACATCCAAATACTTTTTTTTGTTTTGCTCTACAAATGACACGAATTCTGTTATGTATGCATGATCGTATACTTTTTATAAAAATACTTATATTTTTGAAAGTATACTTTTAGTGTAGAGCGCTTAGGCCCCTTAGTCTTTATAGTTGTATACCATGTAAGGTTCGGTATACTAGTTCGCTATAAACAAGGGCTCTTATACCAATCTGTCACACCCCAAAACCAGAATGGCGGAAACGTTCTGGGGTGGAGGACGTCATATGTAGCATCACAACCAATGAATAATAGCAATCATAGCAACACAAACATTACAGTGAATACTTAAATTAAAATGATTACACCAGTTTGGAACTTTGTCTGAAACTTGTTTGAATTACATCAAATAGTTTGTAAAATATAAACATAAAACTCTTATTGCTCCAGCTCCTCAAAAATGTAGCAGGTACCTGTCTACTGATTTCCTGATAATACAAGCAGTTTGAAAAATATCAGCATAAAGCTGGTGAGTTCATAAGTGGTATTTTGTAATGAAAACTTGTTGATGAGCTTGTAAAGGTGTTCGTATAGTTTCAAGAAAATCCGATATTTTCTTTAGTGAAAATGTAGTGTTTTCAATCCTGTATAAAACCATGAATGTTCGTTACTGAAAACTGTAGTGATATGCGAAAATAATACCTCATGTGACTAGCTAATGCTAATCATGATGTATAAGTATTTCGTACATGAAACCATTGTATGACCGATTCTGTTTGAAAACCCTGGAAATTCTCCACTTGTGGTGTGTATTAGTTCTATTTAGTATAAATAAAACTGTTGAAGAGTGCCAACTTGCAAACTAATGGTGATTTATACATAATGTGAGTCGTATAACCATACTTGATATGACTAGAGACCTTTCCAACGTTCTTCAGGCGTTGAGTTAAATGATATTTGTCACCCCAGGCATGCCTGCATAACTGTAGCTAGCAGTTCGGGTGTGGGATTGTCAATCCCAAATAGATCTATTCATAAATCTCACGCTCTCCCTCCAGGAGACTCTGTTTATACTATGGTAGGATTTATCCCTGTACACCTAAGGGTACAGTGTTGAAGTAGTGCCTCACAGTATCGTACAATCTAGTTTACATGTGGTGTTGTAGCGTTATACCGTAGTGAAATCCGTATGTATACCGTATGTAGTGACAGTTATAGTTATGAATGTCATGTTCATGTAGTGATGTAAACCATAAACTAAATCTGTCATAGTGTATATGTTTAGTAGTGAAAGTTTCTGTACTTGTTACATTTCGAAAATCCCAACTATACCGATTATAGTTTGCATGTAAAGCGTAGTGAATAGCGAGTTCGGAAAACTATGCAATTTTTAGTGAAAACGTCCCTTATGCTCAACATGGTACAAAAGGGTTAAAGTATGAGAATTGCATGAGTTTTATACTTGTTATAAGCTCTTTGTATTAATTTACAAAAGCATTTATGGTTTAGCTTGTATTCCCCCTAAAAACGTTATAAAACCAGTAAAAGTGTAGGGGTATGAACTCACTGTTGTTGTGTGATCACGTCGACTGGAAATGAAGATCCTCGGGTTGTTGTACGTGGCACTTAATGGAATCCTATTATCAAATAAATACATATATGTATCTAAATTAGCGATTTCTTTAGATAAAGTGTTAGAAGAACACTTGCGCTCGGTTGAGGGATGTTACCGGGACTTGGTTGAATCAAGGGATCGAGTTTTCACCACTTAGGAGGCTCGTACGGCCATGAACAAGGGTTTACGGTCGACAGACAGTTTACGACCGTGAACAGGGTTTACGGCCGTGAACTGGGGTTTACGGCCTTTGAAGACTTGATGAGTTTGCGGTCGTAAACTCAAGAACAGGGTTTACGGCATTTGAAGATGGGTCGTAAACTCAAGAACTAGGGTGCTGATTTTGAAGAAAAACGTGCTCCGGACGTCCCAAAATGACTCTAAATGGTGTTTCTCGATGTTTTCCCAAAAATTGAAGGTGTTTTTAAGTGTTTACGGTCAGGGTTTCTAGAGAGAGAAACAGAGAGTTTTCGGCCAGCAGTGTTCAAATGAGGGTGGGGGTCTCATATTTATAGGGATTTTGTGGTCGGTGGGTGGGGTCCACCCGACGGTGACCGCAAACGAGTTTACGACCGTAAACAGGTTTACGGCCGTGAACTCCAGTCAGGCCGTGAACAGGTTGCTTTTCCAGAATAATTCGAGCTTCACGCGGTTTTGTTTCCGACTCACATATATAAATTTAATTATATAAAACCAGATGATTTCCTAGATCATAAATTCGACGGAAGGTTAATAAAACCCAAATTTCATTATCGGAAATCGAATAACAGAAACGAAAAAGTTTCGGGTTGTCACATGGACCTCTTTAGAACCGCATAAAAAGTCAACACGTGGGGCGTACGAGCTTCGGTACGCGGGGCGTACTCCGGAACGCTTGGCGTTCGAGGGTCTACGCGGGGCGTAGCCTCGCATCCAGCTTCACAACTTTCACCTCCGACTTCTTAAATTCGTAACTTTCGGATAAGAGCTCCATTTTTGATGTTATTTATATACACGCGTAGGCGAGACCGTACTCTACAACTTTCGTTTAGACTCCGTCGGCTAATTTTGACTTTATTTTTAAAGTTATATTTTTAACAGACCGGGACAATAAAGTCTGTTAAAAATTCATAACTTCTTCATCCGACGTCCGCTTTCGTCTGTCTTTTTACCGTTGAGCTACTATTAACGAGACCTTCGATTCCCGTTTAGGTTGTGTTGGTCGAGAACCGTTCGATCTACTATTCGAACTCCGGGTTGTGTACTGTTAATCCGAAACTTGGAAAAATCATAACTTCCTCATACGAAGTCAGATTTGGGCGTTCTTTTTATGCACGATATCGGTTTAACGAACACCACGACTTTCGTTTAGATTGCAAAAGGCTAAAAAGCACTTTATCGTAAACTCACTTTTACGTCACGCAGTGTCGTGTCGGTTCTGTCGCGAAACTTCGACAGGTCATAACTTCTTCGTTATAACTCGGATTTCGGCGTTCTTTATACCCCTGGAATCCTTGTTACGACCATTACAATTTTCTTCATCAATATCGGGTTTATCTAACATCTTATTTTTTACGCTTATTTTTATCTTTTATTTATTATATTATTATAAACAAGTAATAAGCATACAAAAGCACATAATCCACATAATATTCAAGTAATTCATCTTCATTATTTTAAAACGAGTTACAATGGTTGACCTAGACTAATACATCATCATTAATGCTTAGCTCAGAAACACGGGCGTTACACTCTTAAAACTTAATGCTAATTGATTTTCACAAAATTACATGCTTCATTAGTTTTGTGACTTTGATTTAGGAAATGTGTTATGAGCTTCTCTAGTCATTTTAATACAAAAAAAGAGTTGAGGCAAGTTATGCTTATAAATTGTTATAGCCAAGTTAGATTATAAATACAAGTATTGCACCTTGGTATTCTCATGATTATTTAACCAAATGTTCAAGTGATGAAAGTCCAAAGTCAACCATCTTTCTCTTGTTGATTTTACATCAAACTTTGCTTTTGTTGAATTATGTTTTTTTAAATCTTAGAGTAATTCTAGTTTTCTTTTAAACATCTCAAAAGACCAAACCCACAATTTTTAATTTATTGTCATTTTACAAGTATTTTTACAAAGAGTTTTTTCATAGAGTTATAAAATTGAACCAATATCCATGGATTCGATCCATTTACCACTATACACTATTTTAGTGTGTAATATTTAGGGTTATTAATTTTGTTGGCCTCGACAACCACCAAATACTCCCTAGAAACTTATAGTGTTGAAAAATATTCGAAAGCCTATATATTCGTAAACAAATATCATATATCAAATAATACTTTTAAAGCTACAAAACTTGTGAACTCACCAACATTATGTTTACCGTTTTCAAAACTCATGTATTCCTATGAAGCCGAAAGAAGAGAAGATCGTTGCAAGGAAGGACAATAAGCATGAAGTTAGTTAAATTTTATCATGTAAGAATCAATGTATTTACGGGTTATAAATAAAGAAATTATGTTGTTCGTGTTATGCTCTGTGATTTGGATTATCAAACGTACCCTGTCACGGCTCGGCGTTTCCGCCACCGGCCGAGGATGCGACATCTATTTAAATTAAAACAAAAAATTGTAGCCCTAAAATTAGGATGTTATGGTAAGCAACATAAAATTGGACCAATTTTACTTCTAAATGCCTTTTAAATTTTAATACTCAATTACTTCGTTCATGTCATTAGTCTATATTTAAAATCACAATTAACTTTCCCTTTTTATTTAGGCAACTATCTTGTGTATCAAAAAAACCAGAGTATTGTAGGGGGAGTAAGGGTCGGTTTGACTTAAGCCGAACCCACAACTAACCGCCTCGGTTTTTAAATTTTAAAACCGAACCGAACCCAAACCCATTGGTGCAGTGTTTCGGTTTTAAACCTAAATCTCCATAAAAGCCTTAACGAACCTCAAGTTTTCTTATATAAACCTGAAGTTGAAGTATGTTTTGATACCTGAATTGATGCGGGACTCAAAGTGGATATCAAATAATGCATAGTGAGAATCGAACCTAAGACCTTTGTTTCAAAGAGTCAACGCCTTAACCACTAGACCAACTTTTTTTTGTGTTTATAAGTGACGAGATACATATATACATAGTTTAATTTGTTTGGGAAAATAAATAAAGTAGAGCGTAAAAGCCATGTTTCAAACTTGAGACCTTGGCTTCAAATAGCCAAGGCGCTAAGCACATGAACCAATTACTGCATTTGTTATAAATTCACAAAATATATTTTATAGAACACCATATTTTTAAACATTATATATATTCAGTTCGATTCGGTTTCGTTCGGTTTTGCCAAACCCAAAAACCGAACCTAAGCTGAAATTTTCGGTTTTTGAGAAATTTAAACCCAAACCGTAGGTTTATGTTTTAGTTTCAGTTTTGTCATTTTTTTCAGTTTCGGTTTTGTTGTTTTTTTCCAGTTTCCGAGTTCGGTTTAGGGCCTTAGCAATAGTTTATTGTAAATTATGTGGTTTTTGAAAATTTTGTTAAATTTGACAATTAAAAAGTCACCGGTGAAGTTTTTTGTGATAATGATTTGGCTATTAAACTTGCTATGAATCCAACTTTTCATGAAAAATAAAGCATTTTGAAATTGATTTACACCTAATCGAGAGAAAAAATATCTAATGGTATTTTGAAATTTATCTAAATCAAGTCTGAAGATCAACATGACTCATTAACTTTTAGACGATATGAGTTTTTGTATAAAAGTTATACTCTTGTTGATCCATTTTAAAATTTAATTGTTTAACAATGTTTAGTTTGTTGGTGGGGTTGGGGGTGTTGAAAAAAAATTAAGTAATTTAATCTTTAATTCTATAAAGTAAACATGGGTAGTTGGTTAGTTTTAACTTAATTTGTTATACATGATTGTGTTAGCATTTTGTTCAAAGCTCAGGGGTTGTTTATTCATTTACACCTTGTTTCCCAGTCTCATTTAAGGAGGGAAGGGGAGGTAAGCAGAAGGGATCGGAAGGAAAGGATGATAAGATCTTGTTCCCAAGTTTTTTTTGGGGACGATTTGGAAAGAAAAGAAGAGAAGATAGGGGAAGATCTTCCTCCCGATTTGGAGAGAAGTTGATCGTATCCTCATCTTATTTTTTGAAGTTTACACAATTACCCTTCATTCATATCATACATACTTATAAAGCTAGCATTTTTCCTTGAACCTCAAGCATTTGAAACCCCCATAAAAATCTGCAAACACCTCATGCATTTGAAACCTCTTATTTTAATGAATATCACTCAAAAGTCTTTTAATAATGATTAACAATTCAAAGGTTTTATAACTTATATAATATATTTAATAAACAATTAATGGATACTCTACTATAAAAAGGTAAATCTTTTTTAGTAGACACACAGATACAAATCACATACAAAATTCACAAAGAAAAAACAAGTTTAAAGTTGTTTGTGTTGGTTTGAGGGTTTTGAACAATTTTTCGAGCCATGTTATTATGTTGAAGTTTTTAATTTGTAAGTTTGTTATATACTAATTCTTTTTTGTATTTTCTTGATTTAAGTATTCTTTTAAGAATATCATTGTATGTTGTGGTTGAAATTTTAATATAAATTAGATTACATTTATGTTATCGATCATATGTTATGGAATGTAATATATATAATATTTTATTAACTATTGTATACATGTTTGTATGTTCATGTTGCTTCAAAACAATAATTAATTAAAAATCATGGATATGTCATATTATCCATATTATCCATGTAAGCCTTTTTTAAAATGCAAATTGTCTATCTTATCACTTTATATTTTAGTATATGTTTTAACATTTTAGTTATAATAATAAGTGTTTTTTAAAAGTTTCTTTCACTTATTAATAATAACAAGTGGTTTTAAAATTAATAAGCAATAATTATAAATAATAAAATCAAATTACATAGATATGTCATATTATCCATGCAAGTCTCTTTTGAAATGCAAATTGTCTATCTTATCACTTTATTATTTACTGTATGTTTCACATTTTAATAATAATATTAAGTGTTTCTTAAAAGTGTTCTTTAACTTATTATTAATAATAAGTGGTTTAAAATTAATGAATAACAATTTTAAATGATAATATCATTAAATTATAAATTACATTTAGGTATAAATAAATTGTATTTTAAATGAACATCTTTATTGAAATTAGAAAATGATCACATAAGTAAAAATATAATTAATCAATAATAATAATTGTTACAAATAATACTAAATAGATAATTATATTTGATTCTATTAATGAGGAATGTGGGTTGATGTCAATGAATATTATTGTTCAAAATACTTGAGATTTTATATATATATATATATATATATATATATATATATATATATATATATATATATATATATATATAATCTCAAAGTTAATGTCAATAACATACATACTTATAAAGCTAGCATTTTTCCTTGAAACTAATGCATTTGAAACCCCCATAAAAATTTGCAAACACCTCATGCATTTGAAACCTCTTATTTTAATGAATATCAATCAAAAGTCTTTTAATAATGATTAACAATTCAAAGGTTTTATAACTTATATAATATATTAAATAAACAATTAATGGATACTCTACTATAAAAAGGTCAATCTTTTTTAGTAGACACACTCATACAAGTCACATACAAAATTCACAAAGAAAACAAGTTTAAAGTTTTTTGTGTTGGTTTGACGGTTTTGAACAATTTTTCGAGCCATGTTATTATGTTGAAGTTTTTAATTTGTAAGTTTGTTATATACTAATTCTTTTTTGTATTTTCTTGATTTAAGTATTATTTTAAGAATATCATTGTATGTTGTGGTTGAAATTTTAATGTAAATTAGATTAGAATTATGTTATCGATCATATGTTATCGAATGTGATATATATAATATTTTATTAACTATTGTATACATGTTTGTATGTTCATGTTGCTTCAAAACAATAATTAATTAAAAATCATGGATATGTCATATTATCCATATTATCCATGTAAGCCTTTTTTAAAATGCAAATTGTCTATCTTATCAGTTTATATTTTAGTATATGTTTAACATTTTAGTTATAATAATAAGTGCTTTTTAAAAGTTTCTTTCACTTATTAATAATAACAAGTGGTTTTAAAATTAATAAGCAATAATTATAAATAATAAAATCAAATTACATAGATATGTCATATTATCCATGCAAGTCTCTTTTGAAATGCAAATTGTCTATCTTATCACTTTATTATTTACTGTATGTTTCACATTTTAATAATAATATTAAGTGTTTCTTAAAAGTGTTCTTTAGCTTATTATTAATAATAAGTGGTTTAAAATTAATGAATAACAATTTTAAATGATAATATCATTAAATTATAAATTACATTTAGGTATAAATAAATTGTATTTTAAATGAACATCTTTATTGAAATTAGAAAATGATCACATAAGTAAAAATATAATTAATCAATAATAATAATTGTTACAAATAATACTAAATAGATAATTATATTTGATTCTATTAATGAGGAATGTGGGTTCATGTCAATGAATATTATTGTTCAAAATACTTGAGATTATATATATATATATATATATATATATATATATATATATATATATATATATATATAATCTCAAAGTTAATGTCAATAACATACATACTTATAAAGCTAGCATTTTTCCTTGAACCTCATGCATTTGAAACCCCCATAAAAATTTGCAAACACCTCATGCATTTGAAACCTCTTATTTTAATGAATATCAATCAAAAGTCTTTTAAATAATGATTAACAATTCAAAGGTTTTATAACTTATATAATATATTTAATAAACAATTAATGGATACTCTACTATAAAAAGGTAGATCTTTTTTAGTAGACACACAGATACAAATCACATACAAAATTCACAAAGAAAACAAGTTTAAAGTTTTTAGTGTTGGTTTGACGGTTTTGAACAATTTTTCGAGCCATGTTATTATGTTGAAGTTTTTAATTTGTAAGTTTGTTATATACTAATTCTTTTTTGTATTTTCTTGATTTAAGTATTCTTTTAAGAATATCATTGTATGTTGTGGTTGAAATTTTAATGTAAATTAGATTAGATTTATGTTATCGATCATATGTTATGGAATGTAATATATATAATATTTTATTAACTATTGTATACATGTTTGTATGTTCATGTTGCTTCAAAACAATAATTAATTAAAAATCATGGATATGTCATATTATCCATATTATCCATGTAAGCCTTTTTTAAAATGCAAATTGTCTATCTTATCACTTTATATTTTAGTATATGTTTAACATTTTAGTTATAATAATAAGTGTTTTTTAAAAGTTTCTTTCACTTATTAATAATAACAAGTGGTTTTAAAATTAATAAGCAATAATTATAAATAATAAAATCAAATTACATAGATATGTCATATTATCCATGCAAGTCTCTTTTGAAATGCAAATTGTCTATCTTATCACTTTATTATTTACTGTATGTTTCACATTTTAATAATAATATTAAGTGTTTCTTAAAAGTGTTCTTTAACTTATTATTAATAATAAGTGGTTTAAAATTAATGAATAACAATTTTAAATGATAATATCATTAAATTATAAATTACATTTAGGTATAAATAAATTGTATTTTAAATGAACATCTTTATTGAAATTAGAAAATGATCACATAAGTAAAAATATAATTAATCAATAATAATAATTGTTACAAATAATACTAAATAGATAATTATATTTGATTCTATTAATGAGGAATGTGGGTTGATGTCAATGAATATTATTGTTCAAAATACTTGAGATTTTATATATATATATATATATATATATATATATATATATATATAATCTCAAAGTTAATGTCAATAACATACATACTTATAAAGCTAGCATTTTTCCTTGAACCTCATGCATTTGAAACCCCCATAAAAATTTGCAAACACCTCATGCATTTGAAACCTCTTATTTTAATGAATATCAATCAAAAGTCTTTTAATAATGATTAACAATTCAAAGGTTTTATAACTTATATAATATATTAAATAAACAATTAATGGATACTCTACTATAAAAAGGTCAATCTTTTTTAGTAGACACACTCATACAAGTCACATACAAAATTCACAAAGAAAACAAGTTTAAAGTTTTTTGTGTTGGTTTGACGGTTTTGAACAATTTTTCGAGCCATGTTATTATGTTGAAGTTTTTAATTTGTAAGTTTGTTATATACTAATTCTTTTTTGTATTTTCTTGATTTAAGTATTATTTTAAGAATATCATTGTATGTTGTGGTTGAAATTTTAATGTAAATTAGATTAGAATTATGTTATCGATCATATGTTATCGAATGTGATATATATAATATTTTATTAACTATTGTATACATGTTTGTATGTTCATGTTGCTTCAAAACAATAATTAATTAAAAATCATGGATATGTCATATTATCCATATTATCCATGTAAGCCTTTTTTAAAATGCAAATTGTCTATCTTATCAGTTTATATTTTAGTATATGTTTAACATTTTAGTTATAATAATAAGTGCTTTTTAAAAGTTTATTTCACTTATTAATAATAACAAGTGGTTTTAAAATTAATAAGCAATAATTATAAATAATAAAATCAAATTACATAGATATGTCATATTATCCATGCAAGTCTCTTTTGAAATGCAAATTGTCTATCTTATCACTTTATTATTTACTGTATGTTTCACATTTTAATAATAATATTAAGTGTTTCTTAAAAGTGTTCTTTAGCTTATTATTAATAATAAGTGGTTTAAAATTAATGAATAACAATTTTAAATGATAATATCATTAAATTATAAATTACATTTAGGTATAAATAAATTGTATTTTAAATGAACATCTTTATTGAAATTAGAAAATGATCACATAAGTAAAAATATAATTAATCAATAATAATAATTGTTACAAATAATACTAAATACATAATTATATTTGATTCTATTAATGAGGAATGTGGGTTGATGTCAATGAATATTATTGTTCAAAATACTTGAGATTATATATATATATATATATATATATATATATATATATATATATATAATCTCAAAGTTAATGTCAATAACATACATACTTATAAAGCTAGCATTTTTCCTTGAACCTCATGCATTTGAAACCCCCATAAAAATTTGCAAACACCTCATGCATTTGAAACCTCTTATTTTAATGAATATCAATCAAAAGTCTTTTAAATAATGATTAACAATTCAAAGGTTTTATAACTTATATAATATATTAAATAAACAATTAATGGATACTCTACTATAAAAAGGTAGATCTTTTTTAGTATACACACACATACAAATCACATACAAAATTCACAAAGAAAACAAGTTTAAAGTTTTTAGTGTTGGTTTGACGGTTTTGAACAATTTTTCGAGCCATGTTATTATGTTGAAGTTTTTAATTTGTAAGTTTGTTATATACTAATTCTTTTTTGTATTTTCTTGATTTAAGTATTCTTTTAAGAATATCATTGTATGTTGTGGTTGAAATTTTAATTTAAATTAGATTAGATTTATGTTATCGATCATATGTTATGGAATGTAATATATATAATATTTTATTAACTATTGTATACATGTTTGTATGTTCATGTTGCTTCAAAACAATAATTAATTAAAAATCATGGATATGTCATATTATCCATATTATCCATGTAAGCCTTTTTTAAAATGCAAATTGTCTATCTTATCACTTTATATTTTAGTATATGTTTAACATTTTAGTTATAATAATAAGTGTTTTTTAAAAGTTTCTTTCACTTATTAATAATAACAAGTGGTTTTAAAATTAATAAGCAATAATTATAAATAATAAAATCAAATTACATAGATATGTCATATTATCCATGCAAGTCTCTTTTGAAATGCAAATTGTCTATCTTATCACTTTATTATTTACTGTATGTTTCACATTAATAATATTAAGTGTTTCTTAAAAGTGTTCTTTAACTTATTATTAATAATAAGTGGTTTAAAATTAATGAATAACAATTTTAAATGATAATATCATTAAATTATAAATTACATTTAGGTATAAATAAATTGTATTTTAAATGAACATCTTTATTGAAATTAGAAAATGATCACATAAGTAAAAATATAATTAATCAATAATAATAATTGTTACAAATAATACTAAATAGATAATTATATTTGATTCTATTAATGAGGAATGTGGGTTGATGTCAATGAATATTATTGTTCAAAATACTTGAGATTATATATATATATATATATATATATATATATATATATATATATATATATATATATATATATAATCTCAAAGTTAATGTCAATAACATACATACTTATAAAGCTAGCATTTTTCCTTGAACCTAATGCATTTGAAACCCCCATAAAAATTTGCAAACACCTCATGCATTTGAAACCTCTTATTTTAATGAATATCAATCAAAAGTCTTTTAATAATGATTAACAATTCAAAGGTTTTATAACTTATATAATATATTAAATAAACAATTAATGGATACTCTACTATAAAAAGGTCAATCTTTTTTAGTAGACACACTCATACAAGTCACATACAAAATTCACAAAGAAAACAAGTTTAAAGTTTTTTGTGTTGGTTTGAGGGTTTTGAACAATTTTTCGAGCCATGTTATTATGTTGAAGTTTTTAATTTGTAAGTTTGTTATATACTAATTCTTTTTTGTATTTTCTTGATTTAAGTATTCTTTTAAGAATATCATTGTATGTTGTGGTTGAAATTTTAATGTAAATTAAATTAGATTTATGTTATCGATCATATGTTATGGAATGTGATATATATAATATTTTATTAACTATTGTATACATGTTTGTATGTTCATGTTGCTTCAAAACAATAATTAATTAAAAATCATGGATATGTCATATTATCCATATTATCCATGTAAGCCTTTTTTAAAATGCAAATTGTCTATCTTATCACTTTATATTTTAGTATATCTTTAACATTTTAGTTATAATAATAAGTGCTTTTTAAAAGTTTATTTCACTTATTAATAATAACAAGTGGTTTTAAAATTAATAAGCAATAATTATAAATAATAAAATCAAATTACATAGATATGTCATATTATCCATGCAAGTCTCTTTTGAAATGCAAATTGTCTATCTTATCACTTTATTATTTACTGTATGTTTCACATTTTAATAATAATATTAAGTGTTTCTTAAAAGTGTTCTTTAAATTATTATTAATAATAAGTGGTTTAAAATTAATGAATAACAATTTTAAATGATAATATCATTAAATTATAAATTACATTTAGCTATAAATAAATTGTATTTTAAATGAACATCTTTATTGAAATTAGAAAATGATCACATAAGTAAAAATATAATTAATCAATATTAATAATTGTTACAAATAACACTAAATAGATAATTATATTTGTTTCTATTAATGAGGAATGTGGGTTGATGTCAATGAATATTATTGTTCAAAATACTTGAGATTATATATATATATATATATATATATATATATATATATAATCTCAAAGTTAATGTCAATAACATACATACTTATAAAGTTAGCATTTTTCCTTGAACCTCATGCATTTGAAACACCCATAAAAATTTGCAAACACCTCATGCATTTGAAACCTCTTATTTTAATGAATATCACTCAAAAGTCTTTTAATAATGATTAACAATTCAAAGGTTTTATAACTTATATAATATATTAAATAAACATTTAATGGATACTCTACTATAAAAAGGACAATCTTTTTTAGTAGACACACAGATACAAATCTCATACAAAATTCACAAAGAAAACAAGTTTAAAGTTTTTTGTGTTGGTTTGACGGTTTGGAACAATTTTTCGAGCCATGTTATTATGTTGAAGTTTTTAATTTGTAAGTTTGTTATATACTAATTCTTTTTTGTATTTTCTTGATTTAAGTATTCTTTTAAGAATATCATTGTATGTTGTGGTTGAAATTTTAATGTAAATTAGATTAGATTTATGCTATCGATCATATGTTATGGAATGTCATATATATAATATTTTATTAACTATTGTATACATGTTTGTATGTTCATGTTGCTTCAAAACAATAATTAATTAAAAATCATGGATATGTCATATTATCCATATTATCCATGTAAGCCTTTTTTAAAATGCAAATTGTCTATCTTATCACTTTATATTTTAGTATATGTTTAACATTTTAGTTATAATAATAAGTGTTTTTTAAAAGTTTCTTTCACTTATTAATAATAACAAGTGGTTTTAAGAATAATAAGCAATAATTATAAATAATAAAATCAAATTACATAGATATGTCATATTATCAATGCAAGTCTCTTTTGAAATGCAAATTGTCTATCTTATCACTTTATTATTTACTGTATGTTTCACATTTTAATAATAATATTAAGTGTTTCTTAAAAGTGTTTTTTAACTTATTATAAATAATAAGTGGTTTAAAATTAATGAATAACAATTTTAAATGCTAATAACAAGAAATTATAAATTACATTTAGCTATAAATAAATTGTATTTTAAATGAACATCTTTATTGAAATTAGAAAATGATCACATAAGTAAAAATGTAATTAATCAATAATAATAATTGTTACAAATAATACTAAATAGATAATTATATTTGATTCTATTAATGAGGAATGTGGGTTGATGTCAATGAATATTATTGTTCAAAATACTTGAGATTATATATATATATATATATATATATATATATATATATATATATATATATATATATATATATAATCTCAAAGTTAATGTCAATAACATACATACTTATAAAGCTAGCATTTTTCCTTGAACCTCATGCATTTGAAACACCCATAAAAATTTGCAAACACCTCATGCATTTGAAACCTCTTATTTTAATGAATATCACTCAAAAGTCTTTTAATAATGATTAACAATTAAAAGGTTTTATAACTTATATAATATATTAAATAAACATTTAATGGATACTCTACTATAAAAATGTCAATCTTTTTTAGTAGACACACAGATACAAATCTCATACAAAATTCACAAAGAAAACAAGTTTAAAGTTTTTTGTGTTGGTTTGACGGTTTTGAACAATTTTTCGAGCCATGTTATTATGTTGAAGTTTTTAATTTGTAAGTTTGTTATATACTAATTCTTTTTTGTATTTTCTTGATTTAAGTATTCTTTTAAGAATATCATTGTATGTTGTGGTTGAAATTTTAATGTAAATTAGATTAGATTTATGCTATCGATCATATGTTATGGAATGTCATATATATAATATTTTATTAACTATTGTATACATGTTTGTATGTTCATGTTGCTTCAAAACAATAATTAATTAAAAATCATGGATATGTCATATTATCCATATTATCCATGTAAGCCTTTTTTAAAATGCAAATTGTCTATCTTATCACTTTATATTTTAGTATATGTTTAACATTTTAGTTATAATAATAAGTGCTTTTTAAAAGTTTCTTTCACTTATTAATAATAACAAGTGGTTTTAAAATTAATAAGCAATAATTATAAATAATAAAATCAAATTACATAGATATGTCATATTATCCATGCAAGTCTCTTTTGAAATGCAAATTGTCTATCTTATCACTTTATTATTTACTGTATGTTTCACATTTTAATAATAATATTAAGTGTTTCTTAAAAGTGTTCTTTAACTTATTATAAATAATAAGTGGTTTAAAATTAATGAATAACAATTTTAAATGATAATAACATGAAATTATAAATTACATTTAGCTATAAATAAATTGTATTTTAAATGAACATCTTTATTGAAATTAGAAAATGATCACATAAGTAAAAATGTAATTAATCAATAATAATAATTGTTACAAATAATACTAAATAGATAATTATATTTGATTCTATTAATGAGGAATGTGGGTTGATGTCAATGAATATTATTGTTCAAAATAATTGAGATTATATATATATATATATATATATATATATATATATATATATATATATATATATATATATATATATATATATAATCTCAAAGTTAATGTCAATAACATACATATTTATAAAGCTAGCATTTTTCCTTGAACCTCATCCATTTGAAACCCCCATAAAAATTTGCAAACACCTCATGCATTTGAAACCTATTATTTTAATGAATATCACTCAAAAGTCTTTTAATAATGATTAACAATTCAAAGGTTTTATAACTTATATAATATATTTAATAAACAATTAATGGATACTCTACTATAAAAAGGTAAATCTTTTTTAGTAGACACACAGATACAAATCACATACAAAATTGACAAAGAAAACAAGTTTAAAGTTTTTTGTGTTGGTTTGAGAGTTTTGAACAATTTTTCGAGCCATGTTATTATGTTGAAGTTTTTAATTTGTAAGTTTGTTATATATTAATTCTTTTTTCTATTTTCTTGATTTAAGTATTCTTTTAAGAATATCATTGTATGTTGTGGTTGAAATTTTAATGTAATTAGATTAGATTTATGTTATCGATCATATGTTATGGAATGTAATATATATAATATTTTATTAACTATTGTATACATGTTTGTATGTTCATGTTGCTTCAAAACAATAATTAATTAAAAATCATGGATATGTCATATTATCCATATTATCCATGTAAGCCTTTTTTAAAATGCAAATTGTCTATCTTATCAGTTTATATTTTAGTATATGTTTAACATTTTAGTTATAATAATAAGTGCTTTTTAAAAGTTTCTTTCACTTATTAATAATAACAAGTGGTTTTAAAATTAATAAGCAATAATTATAAATAATAAAATCAAATTACATAGATATATCATATTATCCATGCAAGCCTCTTTTGAAATGCAAAGTGTCTATCTTATCACTTTATTATTTACTGTATGTTTCACATTTTAATAATAATATTAAGTGTTTCTTAAAAGTGTTCTTTAACTTATTATTAATAATAAGTGGTTTAAAATTAATGAATAACAATTTTAAATGATAATAACATTAAATTATAAATTACATTTAGCTATAAATAAATTGTATTTTAAATGAACATCTTTATTGAAATTAGAAAATGATCACATAAGTAAAAATATAATTAATCAATAATAATAATTGTTACAAATAATACTAAATAGATAATTATATTTGATTCTATTAATGAGGAATGTGAGTTGATGTCAATGAATATTATTGTTCAAAATAATTGAGATTATATATATATATATATATATATATATATATATATATATATATATATATATATATATATATAATCTCAAAGTTAATGTCAATAACATACATACTTATAAATCTAGCATTTTTCCTTGAACCTCATGCATTTGAAACCCCCATAAAAATTTGCAAACACCTCATGCATTTGAAACCTCTTATTTTAATGAATATCACTCAAAAGTCTTTTAATAATGATTAACAATTCAAAGGTTTTATAACTTATATAATATATTTAATAAACAATTAATGGATACTCTACTATAAAAAGGTAAATCTTTTTTAGTAGACACACAGATACAAATAACATACAAAATTGACAAAGAAAACAAGTTTAAAGTTTTTTGTGTTGGTTTGAGGGTTTTGAACAATTTTTCGAGCCATGTTATTATGTTGAAGTTTTTAATTTGTAAGTTTGTTATATATTAATTCTTTTTTGTATTTTCTTGATGTAAGTATTCTTTTAAGAATATCATTGTATGTTGTGGTTGAAATTTTAATGTAAATTAGATTAGATTTATGTTATCGATCATATGTTATGGAATGTAATATATATAATATTTTATTAACTATTGTATACATGTTTGTATGTTCATGTTGCTTCAAAACAATAATTAATTAAAAATCATGGATATGTCATATTATCCATATTATCCATGTAAGCCTTTTTTAAAATGCAAATTGTCTATCTTATCACTTTATATTTTAGTATATGTTTAACATTTTAGTTATAATAATAAGTGCTTTTTAAAAGTTTCTTTCACTTATTAATAATAACAAGTGGTTTTAAAATTAATAAGCAATATTTATAAATAATAAAATCAAATTACATAGATATGTCATATTATCCATGCAAGTCTCTTTTGAAATGCAAATTGTCTATCTTATCACTTTATTATTTACTCTATGTTTCACATTTTAATAATAATATTAAGTGTTTCTTAAAAGTGTTCTTTAACTTATTATTAATAATAAGTGGTTTAAAATTAATGAATAACAATTTTAAATGATAATAACATTAAATTATAAATTACATTTAGCTACAAATAAATTGTATTTTAAATGGACATCTTTATTGAAATTAGAAAATGATCACATAAGTAAAAATATAATTAATCAATAATAATAATTGTTACAAATAATACTAAGTAGATAATTATATTTGATTCTATTAATGAGGAATGTGGGTTGATGTCAATGAATATTATTGTTCAAAATAATTGAGATTATATATATATATATATATATATATATATATATATATATATATATATATATATATATATATATATATATCTCAAAGTTAATGTCAATAACATACATACTTATAAAGCTAGCATTTTTCCTTGAACCTCATGCATTTGAAACCCCCATAAAAATTTGCAAACACCTCATGCATTTGAAACCTCTTATTTTAATGAATATCACTCAAAAGTCTTTTAATAATGATTAACAATTCAAAGGTTTTATAATTTATATAATATATTTAATAAACAATTAATGGATATACTCTACTATAAAAAGGTAAATCTTTTTTAGTAGACACACAGATACAAATCACATACAAAATTCACAAAGAAAACAAGTTTAAAGTTTTTTGTGTTGGTTTGAGGGTTTTGAACAATTTTTCGAGCCATGTTATTATGTTGAAGTTTTTAATTTGTAAGTTTGTTATATACTAATTCTTTTTTGTATTTTCTTGATTTAAGTATTCTTTTAAGAATATCATTGTATGTTGTGGTTGAAATTTTAATGTAAATTAGATTAGATTTATGTTATCGATCATATGTTATGGAATGTCATATATATAATATTTTATTAACTATTGTATACATGTTTGTATGTTCATGTTGCTTCAAAACAATAATTAATTAAAAATCATGGATATGTCATATTATCCATATTATCCATGCAAGCCTTTTTTAAAATGCAAATTGTCTATCTTATCACTTTATATTTTAGTATATGTTTAACATTTTAGTTATAATAATAAGTGCTTTTTAAAAGTTTATTTCACTTATTAATAATAACAAGTGGTTTTAAAATTAATAAGCAATAATTATAAATAATAAAATCAAATTACATAGATATGTCATATTATCCATGCAAGTCTCTTTCGAAATGCAAATTGTCTATCTTATCACTTTATTATTTACTGTATGTTTCACATTTTAATAATAATATTAAGTGTTTCTTAAAAATGTTCTTGAACTTATTATTAATAATAAATGGTTTAAAATTAATGAATAACAGTTTTAAATGATAATGATATTAAATTATAAATTACATTTAGTTATAAATAAATTGTATTTTAAATGAACGTCTTTATTGAAATTAGAAAATGATCACATAAGTAAAAATATAAATAATCAATAATAATAATTGTTACAAATAATACTAAATAGATAATTATATTTGATTCTATTAATGAGGAATCTGGGTTGATTTCAATGAATATTATTGTTCAAAATAATTGAGATTATATATATATATATATATATATATATATATATATATATATATATATATATATATATATATATATATATAATCTCAAAGTTAATGTCAATAACATAACCATTTTAAAACCACCCATGACGCCGATGCAGTGTCTACACAAACATCATCGACACCCTCTCTGATGATGCCTCTAAAACCACCCATGACGCCGATGCAGTGTCTACGCTGTCTTTGTTTTTGGAGTTTGTGTTGCCAAGGGTTCCTAAGGAGTCTATAACCAAGTCAAACGCGGCTAAGGCTGCGGAGATTGTGGCTAAGGGTTTACAGGTTTCGAGTGCGAGTGCTTTGGTCGAGTTGTTGAATCAAAATGCAACCATCAAACAATTCAGAGGAAATCGATACTTTTTGAGGTCTATACAATTTGAAAAATGCATGCATTCTTCATAGCAAAAAGAAGAATTATCCTATCACATTAGAATTTTTGAAGCAAAGTGATAAAAATAATGAAAACCACACAAACATGAAGTTGGATAAACTAAACAATTATACAAAATTTTCCTAATTTACTAAACTAAAAGTTAAATCATGAAAAAAAATCAAATCAAAAACAAATTTTAATAATCACAATGGGAGAAATGTCAAATTTTTACTTGTTATGGTATGAATTTACATTTCATACAAAAGTTATATGAAATAATTTTATACATTTATAAGCTATAGAACACACACAATCATGTACATACACATTGTATTGCTTGTTGATGTGCTCTTATATATCTACAGAAACTAACATTCTGTAAAATATTAAGATTTGTTTCTCTTTCAACAAATAATTGCCTATAAATATATGCTACTCGATCAGAAATCGTTTATTCTGTTGTTGCAGGTTAGAAAATTTGCTCAGATTTGTGCTGTGAAGGTCTTCCGTTCTTTTGAATCCGAAAAGGTCAAAGAATGTGCAAGTGAATTGGTACTACAAATGTTCACTTCCCATGTGTCTTTACCCATAGACGAATCAAGTTCAGCGGATACAGTAGATCCATGCATTCTTCACATGATGGATGTGATGAGATTCCTAATACCTGATTTACCACCAAATTTCGCATCAAAAGCAATTCGAGCATTACCTAAAGGAGCCAAGTCCTCAATGGTGATGAGGCGTATTTTAGATTTCATGGAGATTCTACTTGAATACTTTGAAAATGAATCCGAGCTTACACCGATAGATACTGTAATAATAACAAAAAAGTGGATTAGTGAATATTCCTTAATCATTTGTCGTATAGCAGGTAGACATATATGATATAATATATATTCTTGATATGATTATGATTAGTTATATATATGACTATATTATTTTGCATGTGCTTAAGTTTAGGTCTTGTGACATCTGATCATGCTACTGCTACAAGGGCTTCAAGTATTCTAAAAGAAAAGTTGAGCCGTTTAGATATCTTTGATGGTGTATCTTTTGATGAAGATGAAAACATTGTTGCACCGGAGGAAACAAAAATGGTGGAAAACTTATGCGATGCACTTTTAGAAATTCTCAGTACCCATGCAAACTAGCATTCTTTACCTGTCATCGCTAGTTTATTTCAAAATATCGGGATCAGGTCTATTGTCTACATGCACAAGATACTTGTAAAGCTTGCTGAATTTATGACAAAACCATCTGGTGATGTAAAAAAACATGTAAGTTTTTCTTTCAAGTACATTTATGTCTTGTTTCTTTTTTTAAAACATATATAATGACTTTTGATATATTTGATATTACAGGTTCAAGAGTGTATCGGGTGTGCCGTAATTGTTATGAAGCCGGAAAAAGTACATGAATTCTTACCTATTTCCATTGATCCCGATGAACTTACTTACACAAACACATGGTTGATACCTATTTATAGGGATCATGTTGTTCTGTCATCCTTGGGGTTCTTTATTAGAACAATAGTCCCTCTCTCCGAATCTTTCATGGAAGCATGCAAAAAAGGTAGCCTCAAAACATACAAATTTTTAACATTTTAATTATCATCATCATGACATATATAATAAAATTTTGTTTTTCTTTCTTGCAAGTTGAAGAAAACTCAGAAATCAGAAAACAATTTGAGTCTCATGCACGAGGTTGTTTAGGATTACTGCCTGCTTTTTGTCGCTATCCACTTGACATGCGTGAAAGTTTTGGATCCTTAGCAGATCACATGATTAAATGGCTAAAAAAGGATGTGTTTATGATCGAGTATATTGGCATAGCTTTGCAGGTAATAATTGTTTTTAATGTACAATTTGTTTTTGTAGATGGTTTTGTTTTACTAGTTTTGCTTGCCTTTTTTGTTTTGTAGTATCCTGTCAAGGGAAAAAAAGGCATTCGTTTTCTCTCTGGTGAGGAACTTTTCGAAGATTGGGGGATTGAATACAGTAAAGAAGATGCAATGGGAAACATGAAGGCCATGTTACCATGGTTAGAGGAGTTTTTGAAAGCTTTTATCCAAGTTTTCTTTCAACTCTCCCCTGAGAAACCTCCTGCTTTTGTAAAGGTCATGATAGTAACTTCATCGCTTGAGTAATTTTATTTATAACATGGTTTTTGACTTTATTATACTATGCATTTACAGGACACGATTAAATGCCTGACACTTGCTATTGAATCTTCAAAAGTAAAAGTGATTTTCCGTTCGTCACTTAAGAATGTTTCTGTAGATGAAGGTATACCTTCAAATAAATATGCTTTGATACTGGAACTGGCATCATTGTTTGTTGGGGCAACCGGAGTTGATTCTGATGATTTGATATACAATTCCATCGAAGAGTGTTTGAAGGTTTGTATGTTTTTTTGATGTTTTTTTTTGGGTAGAATCAAATCATAATAATTATTTTTGTTTTTATGTAGGAAGGGGTAGAGGATGGGGATGCATATGCGGCACTTTACAAAATCTTGGTGGTAAGAACCAATACTACTTGGTACTTACTCTCACCCCATGAAATTTGTCACTTAACATTTTTGTTTTTCAGGAATCTTCCGACATCAGATCTTCAAAGTTTAAGCAAGTTATGGATTTATTACTTGGTTTGAAACCTCACTTAGATGGTGGTTTTTGTACTTCAAGATCTTGTTAGTTCGCTCAATGGAGGTTGTTTATATTCTGTTCTAGTTAGTATTATTTATTTCTATACCGTGTGAAATTCGCTCTTTGCTAATAATGAATTTCTGTAGATATTTCATGTCGGAAAGAACATTTATGGTATTCGTATGCTGTATGAAATCATAGTGAGGCCACAAGATGTAAGATCTTAATTTAAGCAACTTAATTACTTGTTTCATTTCATTAAGTTCTTTTTCTTATAGTTATTGTTTGTATAATCTACTTTTGATCTAGAAAAAAAGTAAAAAGGTGGCAGGCGAGATCCTTGTAGAGACAAGTACCATTTTAGAAAAACAATCATCTCCATCAAAACCAGGAAATTATCAAGTATTCATCAGCATGGTATTTTTACCACTCAATATATATATATATATATATATTCTATTAAATAAATTATTTCTTTATTAGTTTTTGAAATCATGAAAACATTCTTTTATTTATATTTTTAACTTTCCAGATAATGTTGTTACTCTTTTGGAGTCCTTATCACGTAAAAGCTCCTTCTCACGTAAAAGCTGATGCAGTCTCTGCGTTATCTCTACTTGTATCTGATGACCCACAAATCTGCCTTCTGATGCCAGATGTTGTGCCATCAATCCTTGGATTGCTGGATAAGGAAGACAACATACAAGTTGTAAAAGTAGGTGTTTTTTTTAAGCTTAGCTGTGTTTCTTCTACCATTCTTGAATTTTATATATATATATATATATATATATATATATATATATATATATATATGGTGACAGGATGTTTTAGGGTTCATAGAGGCGTTAATTGTCAATCTTCCAGTGAAATACTTGTACGACTTCCATGCTGATATACTTGGTGGGATTCTTCCATGGTGGTATGTTTCTCAACATGATATCAAATCAAAGGTATGTGTTAAGTTATGTATGTATGTATGTATGTATGTATGTATGTATGTATGTGATCATTATGTGTTTTAAATTACAGGTGACTATGATTTTGGAGATTATGATGAAGAAATGTGGTCCTACATCACTCAAATCTCCTGTACTTGAGCAATACCAAGATTTTGTTATGAATGATTTTGGGGTAACAATCACATCACCCATTACCATTAGTAACTTTAAGCACCTGCCATCACCGGAAGGAGATGATGATGATGATGATGATGATGATGATGATGATAATAATAATAATAATAATAATAATAATAATAGTAATAATAATAAAAAGAAGAAGAAGAAGAAAAAGAAGAAGAATAAGAATAAGTAGGCCACTGGGTGTAGAAAGCAGTTGGGAAGATACTCAGATAACAGCCTGAAATGGAAATCTTTCAGGATTATGCATGTATGTGAGTGAGATATGAAGATACATTATGATCTGAACCACTTTATACATGTACCAAGGTTGCTGCACAACTTCTTCCTTTGTGGACTTCTTCCAGGGTCATTTGTTCATCAACATAATATCAAATCAAACGTATGTTTTAAATTATGGAGTACGTATGTATGTATGTAAGTATATATATACTCATATGATCTTGTGTTTGCAATTGTACAGGTGACTGATTTTGGAGAATATGATACAGAAAGGTGGTTCTGCATGCATCACTCAAATCTCTTGTAACTGAGCAATAACGAGATTCTGTTATGAATGTTTTGGCATCAATTAGTTTTATGCACCTGCCACCACTTGAAGAAGATAAGAAGACAGAAGTAGAAAACAGTTGGGAAAAGGCAATCTTTCACAATGTTTGCGTGTATACTGTGAGTGATATTGAGATACTTTATGATCTGAACCACTTTATACATGTATGAAGGTTATTGTTTCTCACCTATGTGTGCATGGTACATGTTGAATGCTGTTGATACTTTATATAAAAAATTAAGTGTTTTTATTTTTGTAATTTTAATATTTACTCGTATATTTAATCTTACTTTTGACAAAAGAACACAAGTATCAAAAACATTAAAAAAAAGTCATTATATTTAGGAGAATCGCAATTTATACCCTACATTTTTCTCTCTACTATAAGAATAAACTGAAAGCCAAAAGTCTAACCAAAAGTTAAAGATCTGGAAAAGTCCCAACTCGACGAGTAGACGCTGGAAAGGAAAACCCTAATTTTCCGGATTTTATACCTTATATAAAGAACTTATGGCTCATTTGTGGCCTCCCTAATCACCTTTACAGTCCAGAGAAACCCTAGTTCGTGCACATTTCTTAAGACCAGGTGCTTCCAACCTCAAGGTTGTTGGTGGAAGAGTTTCCAAGACTTGGATCATTTTACCCTATTGGAATGTAGAAGGAAGATTTGGAAGCATTTATTAACCAAGAAATCCATGCCATGACTATTTCTATTTCTTGCCTTCTATGTTTTTGCAAAACACATTATACATACCTTTCCAATATAGGTTTAAGACATATATAATAGCTATGCATGCTTGTACGTGTTGGATTAGGTGTCTAAGCTTATAACTATAAATTGTATAAACTTGAATTGATGGTAGCACAGTCCTTTTGGGTTGCCTTCAAACCTGACAATTGAAAAAGATTACTGTTAGAGAGAGAAGAATGATTTATTATTTTATTACTTGGTTAATAAATTAATTAGAAATCAAAATAAATTATTTATTAATGTATTATGGAAATAATATATTAATTAGTAATCATATTGTTTAATTAATATTTAATCCGAAATTGATTTGGAATTAATTTTGGGATTAAAGGAATTAATTGAAACTGCAGGGACTAAAGGTGACAATGTTCAATAGTTGAGCATTGGGCATTCTAGAACCTCCCAAAGGGGGGGGGGACGAATTCTAGGGTGTTCTAGGGTTTCGTTGGACTCTAAGGGTGTCTTGGATGCCTTAGGGAGGAAGTTAAGGGATTAGGGTTATCTTGGATACACATGTCTTATCCAATACCTTCCTAACACCTATATAAACCCTCCACCATGAGGAATTTCGGTTATGCTCTTCCAAGAGCCCTTGCCTGAAATTTTGATCTACCCTCTCTCTCTATAGTATTCCTTGATTGATTGGTTTGTTTGTAAGCCATTATATGTGTCAGATTTGAGGCACTTGCTCTCAAGAGTTCAAGATCTACAAGGATTAATTGTTATTACTATATAATAATTGAGGTATGTATCTAAACCTTAGTATTAGGTAAATTTCGATTATTATACATGCTTCCTAGGGTTTCTCTTTTGTATTCTAGTTTGCATGTTCAACTAGTGAAAACCTAGATCCAAAAATATAGGGTTGCATGAACACATAGTATTTGTAGTTGTTCTTAAAACCTATCAGTACGATATGTATTGTAATATGTCAACAAGCGATCTATATAACAATATATGTCTATTAACTTAAAAAATTATTACTCCATTGTAATTCTCATTTGTAAATTTCTTTTGATGAAGTATATTATTAGTAAATGTTGAATCTTATCTTACCTAGCAAATCTTTTTTTTTATAACTTAAACTAGATGAAATATTAAAGAATAAATAAAAACTATGAGGGTTAAAATATTTGAGAACTTTTTATTTTAAATTAACTAATCATTCACGTGGCGGGTTATATGTCTTGTGAAGTGAAACAAAATACAAAATTAATAGTATTACAAACACCGGGGCGTGAAAAAACGGTTCCTCATTTTGAGTCCTTGGATCTCCAACTTTGCATCACAACCACATAAACTCTCTGTTTACGTATATATCACGGCGGTTTTCATTCCGATTTTCCTTCTTCCCCACGATCTCCTTCTTCTTCACGATTTGAAGATCGCAGCCCTCACCCACGACACCCTCTATTTTCGTTTCAAATCCTCCCCCACCTTCTGCACAATCGTCGGTTCTCTCATCCAAAGTCATTCAATCAATTTCTCAACCTCCTTCCCTCTTCTCTATTCGTGCCTTCTTCTCCGACTTCATTACCCCACAAACTCCCCTTATTTCTCTGATTGCGTGTGGATGTTGGGTTATATTATTATTATTATTATTATTATTATTATTATTATTATTATTATTATTATTATTCCTATTGTTATTATGTTTCATTATTTGAGTCTTAAAACTATTTTTTTATCGTTTTGTTTTTACATATATAAAACACAAACAATTAAAAATAATAATATTTAGTATATCATGTATTTGTTTAATGATGTTAATTGTGGCTTAAGAATAAACATAGATAGCTTTTAGTTTATTATGTATATAGTAATGGGTTCTAATGATACATACGTTTATTTGTAAGTTTATGTTATGTATAACTTGGTTAAAACAAAGCAATCAATGTATAATTAAGATGTGAAAAAAATGAAACGAACAAAACGAAATTTGACCTTTGAAAATAGAAAAATTAAAAAATATCGTAGGTAATCTGTAGGTAAATACCTACGGATTACCTACAGATTACCTTTATCTGTAGGTAGTCCGTAGGTATTTACCTACAGATTACCTACAGTTTTTTTTTTCTATTTTTCAAGGGTTAAATGTCGCTTTTTTCGTTTTATTTTTTTCACAACTTAATTATACTTTGATTGCTTTGTTTTTACCGAGTTATACATAACATAAACTTACATACAAACGTATGCACCATTAGAACCCATTACTCATTTAGAACTTTTTTTTATATAAATCAAAGTTATTTTCTAAACACAAATACAAATAAGTACACACATTTACATACACACAATATGTATGTATTATGTTTAGTATATCATGTATTTGTTTAATGATGTTCATTGTGGTTTAAGAACAAACATAGATAGCTTTTTCTTTATTATATATATAGTAATGAGTTCTAATGATACATACGTTTGTTTGTAAGTTTATGTTATGTATAACTTGGTTAAAACAAAGCAATCAATGTATAATTAAGTTATGAAAAAAATGAAACGAAAAAAACGAAATTTGACCTTTGAAAATAGAAAAACTAAAAACTATCGTAGGTAATCTGTGATGGGTTTTATGCATAAGAACAATCCTATGTGCTCATACAGACCCTAATGCTTGGATCTAGGTTTTTCTATTATACATGCAATGAATCCTAGACTTATAGACCCTAGATCTATCAAATAAGAACTGAAATAAGGGTTTAGTAATTACCTTTGATTGTTATATAGCAATAACAATCAATCCTTGCTTTGATTGGATTCAGAAAGCTTAGTGCCTCAAGTGTTGCACCTCTAATGGAGTCACAAACACCACTAAGCAACTTGGATGAAGAGGGAGGAGAGAGGAGGCACCAAAAACGGTTGGAAACCCTAAAGGATTACTTGTCCACGTTTTTGGGGCTTAAGGGTCCTTTATATACATGTAGGCTATTAGGGTTTACAACTAGGAAACCCTAATGTGGCTGCTTAGGCCCTAAGCAGCCCATGGACTCCTTTAACATATCCCTTGAACGATTTCTAATGGGCTTCCCATGGAATTCGTCCAACCTATATATTATTAGGTGATCCATAGCCCAATTGTAATTATCTTATAATTACAAATCCAGTTCCTTAAGTTTAATTAATCTCTTTTAGCCACTAAATTAATTCTTAATTAATTCTTGACTAATATTAATTAAACAATATGATCTCTCCTTTAATATATTATTCTTATGATATATTAATAAATCATAATTAAACCTTTCTCTCCTTATTTCATCCTACATATCGCTATGGTGAAGGCAACCCAAAAGGACCATGCTCATAATCGGGTCAAGTACGTACCAAAATAATTATGGACTTAGACACTAATCCAACAGTCTCCCACTTGGATAAGTCTAATAACTATTTTGCATAACTTCAGAACCTGATCAGCAATCGTAGCTTTCAAAAGCCGCTGTCAACTCTGATCTTATCAGATACGCGTGTCCTTTAGATAAGGGATTATATATTCCTCCATTCTACAAGATATCGTATAGACATGAGACATGGATTGAAATCATTCTCTCAGTCTATGTGTCGTATCCCGATTTCCGATTTATGACGACTGACTAATTGAACAAATCAAATCAGTCCTGGCCCGGCCGAGCACTTTCCTTTGTCATCACTAAATCATCGAGGGGCCCACAGATATCGCTTTTATCCCACCTTGGGTAAAAGGAATGGATAAACTTTAACTCAAATGCTTGCTTGCACCTACTAATCGAATCACACACAACAATAAGTTTTATAACACCAAGTTACTGGTGTGTTTACTTATCATCAATGTGCAACCGACCAGCAAATAACAACTCACACGTCTCGGTTTCAAGAATATACAATGTTATCGTCTCACCAATCACTCGTGATAAAACCATGAAGTGATTCAAGTGAGTGTGGGTTTAATTCAATACTTTAATCTTATCAAAGCACCCATGAACTCTGCAGCAAACTTGTGCTATGTCTAAACACTTTAGACAATCCACAGACAGATTCATGACAGTCTTCCTTCATACCTACTTCCAACGTATGACCGACTGTGGAGGTTCAAATAACCTAGTTATTCTGGAAGTCAAAACATGCAAAATGAAACGCAATAATAATATTAATCCTATATGGTCCCAAAACTTTTGAGCGTAAATAAAAACACTTTTATTTAAACACCATATTGATTACTCATTATTCATTGCTTACTGTTTCAGAAAATCAACTTATTACTCGAATTATAACCACAATTGTCCCATGCTCCAAGCATACACACTTTGGTTTCCTATGGTCCATACTTTGTGAAATAGATCAATTGAAAACTTTTCCAATGAAACTCATTTCATAATCCCCAATCCTTATTATTAGTATAAGAATACTAAATTCTTGCCACTTTTAGAATATGCCAGATTCTAACATTTTATGCAATGATTCTTTCGTAATGTCATAGCACAAAAGTCACCAAGACCCGGCTAATGAAATTACAAGGTATTCTATCAGAAATTGTTACAAGACAATTCCATAGACGTGAAGTCTCACATTCAAAGTACATTCCTTTGAACATCCTTCTCGCATAAAAGTTTCTAATCTAGACATATTTCTTAATATCCAACTCCCATTAATGGAAACATTTCCATATTTGCCATATGACAACTCATTCTTAATAGAATCTTATCTATTCATAATAATGTCAATATAGTCCATCCAGTACTATACTTCCAACTACTCACGAGCGACAAATCCTCAGTGAACCTCAGATCGTCCTTTGATAGTTGTTTAATTATTTTAGTCAAAACCGACTCTAGTCCTTTTTCCCTCTTAATGCCCTAGGCATTTGGAAAATTTTAGAATGGTCAAATATTATAGCATATGCAATCGATCCTATACCCGAAGCGTATTGGACATGACGCATAATGTCTCACATAAAGACGTGATACTTTATCAGCCTTCTGCCATAATATTTTATGTGCCCTGTTCCCACAATTCGAACTATGAAGAGGGATGCCGTAATCATAATCGAATTTTGAGAATGCACTATGTATCCTTGACTATATTTATTAACGTTTCTCGATCTAAGCTTTAGAATTTTGAAACGAAGTATAATATTCTCTCCCTTAATTATAGCAAAACAACTTTTCAACCCTTGCAACTTTGCAAAGTGAATCTTTGTTTTCTATAATCAATATTGCTAACTTGCAATACTTACCATAATAATCATGCTCCCACTAACATGATGATTATTTTCTTACCAGCATAACACTTATGCTCCCACTAGCTTTGACATGTATTCAGAAAATAATTGAACTTCTAGAAAACAATGCTTATTGAATTCCTTAAGTTCATATTTCTAATACCTAATGCTTTGATAAGCCTTTATCTAAGCTTTTTAAGCTCATACACCTTTGCCTTAGATAGCTCACATGTGTGTCTAAACAATTCAGAATTTATGTTACTAAGTCCCAAATGTTCAGATCAATTGCCAAATCTCACAATTCGAATTATTAAAAGGGATGCCGTAATCATAATCGAATTTGAGAATACAATTTTCACAATCGCTATCTTCTTAAAATCTCTCTTAGTGAAATCATTTCCTCACAATCATTTTCATGAAGGAGGAAAACCTTATGACACTTAGATTTTATGATGTATGTGTTCCTATCCATGTGAATTTGTTAAAACGAAAGTTTGCGACAAATCCAAAACCATATGGACTGAACTTGTTCAATCTTGATTTCTTGCCTCATGGTAAAATGAATGCCCACCATGTCTTCCAAGCAACTCACCCTTTCATATCAATGTACTTTCCATTGATCAAGGTGCTTTGTCTTTATGCATTCAAATGAGAACTCATAGAACTCACACGCATAATTAACTCAATTGGAATGGCACAGAAAAAGAGTATGTCATCCACGATAGGCTTTAAACCTCAAGTCGTGTGCTAGTGATGATCAACTAGGTTTACTCTTGATTTGTTCTTGAAACTTTTCAAGACCATTAAGACTCCCACTGACTCCTTGACATATAAGATTCTCTTGTCAAGAAACATTTCTTGACAAACAAATATTCAAGAGTTAGTGTAGCCTTTTTGTCAAGTTTAACACTTCACACAATTGGTCCTGGTTGGTCTTTGTCTTATCCAAGACATCACAACTTACCAATTTCAAATGTGCAAGAATAAGAAAACTTTTCCAAATTCTACATTTGTCGAGTGTTATAAACCTACTTAAGACTTGTCACTCATGTCAGAATCTTGACTCTAAGACTTGATATTGGAACGAAGTATGATTGACTTCTTGATTTAACCATTTCTACAATTCTCGATTCCTCTTCTTAGACATGCAATTGCACTAAGACTCACTTAGAGGATCAATTGAGATATGGTTCTTAATCATTAAGACTTATCATAAAACACAATAAAAGGTACTCTCCCTTCTTCTTAGAATAGAGAAACTTTTATCTTTCTGCCTACTTGATTCTTCTTATTCGTTCTGCTATTGATTGAAACTCTTTCAATCAACTCAGAATTATACTTAATCTTATAAGTATAACCATATTTACTAAACTTTAGTAAATCATGATGAATATCTTTATCACTCTTGTGGTGGACTTGATCAACGCACAACCTAGTGTACTCGATCTCCTAGTCCTTCTCTTGACACTTTGTCAAAGAATTAGTCTAATTTCCAAATATGAAGTTTCTCATTCATCACGCAACCAAGTTCCATGATTCCAAGTTTCTGTCCAACTGAAACTTGGGCAATGAGAATCTTCCCTTATTTGGAAAATTCTCGACATTTCCACAAATAACATAATTAAGAATCAAATCCATTATAGAAACAATTAAACATCAATTTTTCATACACACCATTGCAAGGATGAATAAATAAGACAAAATCAAAATTTATTTTATTGCGGAAAAACTTGTCCTTACAATGTAATTCAACTGAAAAACTATGCTATTACATATTTCTTATCAATCTATCCTAACTCTAGAGTAGCAGCTCAAAAATCTGATCCTCGAGTCCATGCGATCGAAATCCATTTCTTCATTATCAGATTCAGCATGCTTCTGCCTTAAGCTTCCTCTCTTTTCTTCGATCCTGCAAAAACACCAAAATGTAATCTTATCACATCATGTATTAAGAATCAAAGAATAGGAACTTATAGAGTTAGTTAATATATTTTACCTGAAGTAGAGCCATACGTCTTGACTCTCCCATCTCTTAGATCTCTCAGGTAAACAGGACAGCTTCGTCTCCAATGCCCCTTCTCTTGGCAGTAGAAGCAGATGGACTCTTTTGGAATGGCACAAGGAACTATCTCAGAATTTACCTTTTCTGGATTTCCAATGTCACCATTTTCAATGTCCATTGAAGTTTGGGAGTTTGATTTGCCAGACAAATTTGCTCGATCAGCACGCCAAATCATTTCTGATTCAGCAGCTATAAGCAAATAGGTCAAATCAATGAGGGTCACGTCATGGTCCATCATATAGTACTCTCTAACGAACTCACTATATGATTCAGGAAGTGACTGAAGAACCCAGTCAACAGCCAACATTTCTGAGATATCGACACCCATCATCCTTAACCTATCAATGTGTGACTTCATCTCTAAGATGTGTGCACACACAGGTTTCCCATCTTCGTGTTTACTTGCCAAAAGGGCTTGAGTGAGCTTGAACTTTTCAAGCCTTTGAACTTGTGGGTCAGGGAGAATAATTGGAGGAGGTGGAGGAAGTGAAGCATGACTCTCATTTCCTTGATCGTATCGTGGAACGTCATCTTCATTTGGAAAGCTTGTTCCAAGGGACTTGGGAAGACCATTGTAAGATTTAGACATCTACAAAACGGGAGAAAATTCAAGTTAGTTGATAAGAATCCTTGATGTAACACCCAAGTGAAACATCAAGGCTAGGATCCAACACAATACTCTACAACCTAGAAGAGGGATGTCGTAATCTAGTTGCAGAATATTTGAAGGTAGGTAAATGACGATTTACCAATTTCCACCATGAAAAAACGAAAAAGACTTTTAAGTTTTAAATGAATTGAAACTCCTAGATCTTTTGAGATTCATTGAACTTTTCAATGACATGTTTAATCTCGATTATGCCCTTCTATTTGTGACTGGGATGCCGAGGATCACAAACAAGGTGTGAATAACCATACGAATCACGTGGTGCACCCAATTGCTACTATCACCTAATCAATGTGCCGGTTAGCCACACACGCTCCATTGATCTATGATAAACATCGAGCCACCCTTCGCCACCAATGTCAATCCCAAATTAGTGTGTCGGTTAGCCACACACGCTCCACTAACGTTTGACAAGGGTATGAAGTGTAATTCCATGGATTAGCATACAAATTCACATTTTGCCCTAAAGTAACTAAGATTGGGAATTTGTAAAAGCATTTAGTTACTTTGTACTTCATTATACTTATAATGGAAGGTTTCGTCCTATCCTACCCGTTCGGCTAACGACCCTCCACTAGTCAAGAGTGCGGTGGGTAAGAGTGGATACCCATTCAATCGCCATTTTATAGGCAATTTCCTTAAACACCCCTTATAGACCAGCTTCGTGAATGAGGCCTACTAACAGTAAGACTGACTCTTTACTCATATATATATAATATTAGACTTTTAATGTTACATATATATAGTATAGGGTGTATTTTACACTTTTAAAATACTAGGTGGTTTTATTAACTTTCTCTTTTAATTAAACTTTTAATTAACTTAACAAAACTATGAGGGTGTAATTTGAACTTTTCAAAATACTAGAGTTTTAGAATTTAAATATTACATAATTAAACTATTAATCAAAATTTTAAATTCCAAAACTTGAGGGCAAGTTTTGAAACATTTCAAAACATTAGGTTTTAGAATTTAAATATTTCAACATTAAACTTTTAATCAAAATTTTAAATTCCAAAACTTGAGGGCAAGTTTTGAAACTTTTCAAAACATTAGGGTTTAACTATTTAAATTTCAAAGACAAAACTTTTAAGTTCAAATTTAAACTATAAAACCTAAAGGGAGTAATTTGAAACTATTCAAACTTACTAGGGATCAAATAACAAATAATATAAATCAAACAATTAATTTAGTGATTATCTATATTTGACCTAATCCAATTTTAGTCACAAGATAATTACCAAATAATTTGAATAATCTATATTTATCATATAAAGAAACTATTATTCAAAAGATTTGAAATTATCTTTTGTTTTGGTAAGGATAATCATTTACATACAATAAAATTCCGATTTTATTATCAAAAAACGATTTTGGCATCAATCCTACAGCAAAACAGCAAGTAAATCCCGAAATATACTCTGTCAGACTCCCGGACTCGCCGAGTCAGTCCTGAACTCGCCGAGTAGGGCCAACTCGCCGAGTCCAGATACTGACTCGCCGAGTTGAGTCGGGCAGAGGCAAAAAATTGATTTTCAGCAGAAAAACGACAATTGCATCACATAAAACAGAAACCAATCAAGGCTCTGATACCACTGATGAGTTTTATGCATAAGAACAATCCTATGTGCTCATACAAACCCTAATGCTTGGATCTACGTTTCTCTATTATACATGCAATGAATCCTAGACTTACAGACCCTAGATCTATCAAATAAGAACTGAAATAAGGGTTTAGTAATTACCTTTGATTGTTATATAGCAATAACAATCAATCCTTGCTTTGATTGGCTTAAGAAAGCTTAGTGCCTCAAGTGTTGCACCTCTAATGGAGTCACAAACACCACTAAGCAACTTGGATGAAGAGGGAGGAGAGAGGAGGCACCAAAAACGGATGGAAACGCTAAAGGATTACTTGTCCGCGTTTTTGGGGCTTAAGGGTCCTTTATATACATGTAGGCTATTAGGGTTTACAACTAGGAAACCCTAATCTGGCTGCTTAGGCCCTAAGCAGCCCATGGACTCCTTTAACATATCCCTTGAACGATTTCTAATGGGCTTCCCATAGAATTCGTCCAACCTATATATTATTAGGTGATCCATAGCCCAATTATAATTATCTTATAATTACAAATCCAGTCCCTTAAGTTTAATTAATCTCTTTTAGCCACTAAATTAATTCTTAATTAATTTTTGACTAATATTAATTAAACAATATGATCTCTCTTTTAATATATTATTCTTATAATATATTAATAAATCATAATTAAACCTTTCTCTCCTTATTTCATCCTACATATCGCTATGGTGAAGGCAACCCAAAAGGACCATGCTCATAATCGGGTCAAGTACATATCAAAATAGTTATGGACTTAGACACTAATCCAACAATCTGTAGGTAAATACCTACGGATTACCTACAGATTACCTTTATCTGTAGGTAGTCTGTAGGTATTTACCTACAGATTACCAACGTTTTTTTTATTTTTCTATTTTTCAAGGGTCAAATGTCGTTTTTTTGGTTTTATTTTTTTCACAACTTAATTATACTTTGATTGCTTTGTTTCCACCGAGTTATACATAACATAAACTTACATACAAACGTATGCACCATTAGAACTCATTACTCATTTAGAACTTTTTATATATATAAATCAAAGTTATTTTCTAAGCACAAATACAAATAAGTACACACATTTAAATACACACAATATGTATGTATTATGTTTAGTATATCATGTATTTGTTTAATGATGTTCATTGTGGTTTAAGAACAAACATAGATAGCTTTTTGTTTATTATATATATAGTAATGGGTTCTAATGATACATACGTTTGTTTGTAAGTTTATGTTATGTATAATTTGGTTAAAACAAAACAATCAATGTATAATTAAGTTGTGAAAAAAATGAAACGAAAAAAACGAAATTTCACCTTTGAAAATAGAAAAATTAAAAAATATCGTAGGTAATCTGTAGGTAAATACCTACGGGTTACCTACAGATTACCTTTATCTGTAGGTAGTCCGTAGGTATTCACCTACAGATTACCTACGATTTTTTTTATTTTTCTATTTTTCATGGGTCAAATGTCGTTTTTTTTCGTTTTATTTTTTTCACAACTTAATTATACTTTGATTGCTTTGTTTTTACCGAGTTATAGATAACATAAACTTACATACAAACGTATGTACCATTAAAACCCATTACTCATTTAGAACTTTGTTTTTATATAAATCAAAGTTTTTTTTCTAAACACAAATACAAATAAGTACACATATTTACATACACACCATATGTATGTATTATGTTTAGTATATCATGTATTTGTTTAATGATGTTAATTGTGGTTTAAGAACAAACATAGATAGCTTTTTGTTTATTATATATATAGTAATGGGTTCTAATGATACATACTTTTGTATGTAAGTTTATGTTATGTATAACTTGGTTAAAACAAAGCAATCGAATTATAATTAAGTTGTGAAAAAAATGAAACGAAAAAAACGAAATTTGACCTTTGAAAATAGAAAAATTAAAAAATTTCGTAGATAATCTCTAGGTAAATACCTACGGATTACCTACATATTACCTTTATCTGTAGGTAATCCGTAGGTATTTACCTAGACCTGTCAATGGGGCGGGTTTGGAGCGAATCACCATTGATCCAAACCCATTTAAAAAAATAAAAACATGACCCGCCCCGCTCCAATAACCCTCAGGGTCTTGAATAGTCTAATCCATACCCGTATCCACCGAATCAACGAATACCCGACCCTTTTATAATATTAAATTTTCGTAATTTTTATGTGTGCGACAAAGTAATATTTCTCAAAAGGATAAAATATCTACTTAAACAAGATGTACATTAGTTAATACTCAAAGTCTAATACAATAAAAATCACATTTTACTTAGACATCGAGTTGTATATTTTGTTGTGTCATATATATATATATATATATATATATATATATATATATATATATATATATATATATATATATATAAATGGGGCGGGTCATAAGTGGAGCGGATCGATAATGATCCATACCCGACCCATTTGCTAAAAGGGTAAACGGGTATGGTTCGTAAACGGGTAAACGAATCAAAAATAAAATCCAAACCCGTTAAATTCTTACGGGTTTGGAGCGAATCAGGGTCAAAACCCGCCCCATTGACAGATCTATATTTACCTACAGATTACCTACGGTCTTTTTTTATTTTTCTATTTTTCAAGGGTCAAATGTCGCTTTTTTCGTTTTATTTTTTTAACAACTTAATTATACTTTGATTGCTTTGCTTTCACCGAGTTATACATAACATAAACTTACATACAAAAGTATGCACCATTAGAACACATTACTCATTTAGAACTTTTTTTTATATAAATCAAAGTTATTTTCTAAACACAAATACAAATAAATACACACATTTGCATACACACCATATCTATGTATTATGTTTAGTATATCATGTATTTGTTTAATGATGTTAATTGTCGTTTAAGAACAAACATAGATAGCTTTTTGTTTATTATATATATAGTAATGGGTTCTACTGATACATACGTTTGTTTGTAAGTTTATGTTATGTATAACTTGGTTAAAACAAAACAATTAAAGTATAATTAAGTTGTGAAAAAAACGAAATTTGACCTTTGAAAATAGAAAAATTAAAAAGTATCGTAGGTAATCTATAGGTAAATACCTACAGATTACCTACAGATTACCTTTATCTGTAGGTAATCCGTAGGTATTACCTACAGATTACCTACGGTCTTTTTTTATTTTTTTATTTTTCAATGGTCAAATGTCGTTTTTTTAGATTTATTTTTTTCACAACTTAATTATACTTTGATTGCTTTGTTTTCACCGAGTTATACATAACTCAAAAGAAACTTGAACACAAGAAATCACAACATCAACAGTTCTTATTCATTAAGAACCAGAAGGTTTTCAAGAGTACTTACATAACAAAACCTCACTACATATCTCTCTTCTCATTACAGAATAACCTGACTACAAAGTCACTCACCTAATCTACACTCTTACGAATGATATGAATAAGAACAAGATTAAATGTAAGAACTAGAACCCTAATGATCTGATAAAGATGAAATGATCAGGAAGAAGATAGACTCGTATATTCTACAACTCTCATATACGCAACCAATATATACATCTGATTAGTCAATTCGGGCCACTGATTATCAATACGGATCGGATATGACCCGCGTGTTTCATAACTTCACGATATCATCATTCCAGTCCAATACTTTCACAACTTGTTCAAGATATACCCTTCTGCACAAAATCATAATAAACACAACAATATATATAACATAAATGAACAACCAATAATTAAAAGGATACACAAAAGGATATAACGAATTATAAGTTTGTAACATTAACTTCTTATAATTTCAACACCCCTCCGCAAACTTATAATTCAAATAAGTTCAACACTTATTCTGAAACGGATCAATAAGACCTAAACCTTTACAAATCCATTCATGCTGAGCAACTCCCAAAGGCTTAGTAAAAATGTCTGCCTGATTAAAATCTGAACTCACCTTATGAACTTCAATAACACCTTTTGATACCCTATCTCTTATAAAATGAGTATCAACATCAAAATGTTTTGTTTTCTCATGAAACACTGGATTATGTACAAGTTTTATTGCTGACTCATTGTCACAAAAAATGGAAACAGGAGTTAAATCTTTTAACCCTACATCAAACAGTATTTTTAAAATCCACATAATTTCACAAGAAATAACACCAAGTGCTCTATATTCCGATTCAGTAGAGGATCGAGAAACAGTTTCTTGTTTCTTACTTTTCCAAGATACAATAGCATTTCCAAGAAATACAACATACCCTGTAACTGATCTTCTAGATACTAAACACGTAGCCCAATCAGCATCAACACAACTTTTCAAATTTAGATTTCCTTTTGTAATAGAAAAACCCCTTCCAGGATTTAACTTCAAATATCTAAGTAATCTTATAGCAACATTAAAATGAGACTTTCTTGGAGAATGCATAAATTGACTCAATACCTGAACAGCATATGAAATATCTGGACGAGTAATGGTCAAATAAATGAGTTTTCCAACCAACTTTTGATAAAGAACAACATTCTGAACCAATATATCATTAACATCAATTCTTTCTCCTCTAACTACAACATTACAGTCTAAAGGAGTCTTCACTGGTTTACAACTCAACATGCCAAACTCATGTAATAATTCCATACAATATTTCCTCTGACATAAACAAACACCTTTATTTATATCTATAACTTCAATTCCCAAGAAATACTTCAATTTTCCCAAATCTTTGATTAAAAATTTGGACTTTAAAAAACTTTTGACTTTATTGATTTCTTCATCACAATTACCACTCAAAATTATGTCATCAACATATACAAGTAATATAACAATATTACCATTAGAAGTTTTTACAAACAATGAAAAATCATTCATACTTTGAACAAATCCAAATTCAAGTAAAAAACCACATAACTTTTCATTCCACTTCCTGGGAGCCTGCTTTAGCCCATATAAAGATTTCAGTAATTTACAAACTTTGTTATTATTATTTTTATTATTGTAACCAAGTGGTAATGTCATATAAACATCCTCATCCAATTCACCATAAAGAAAAGCATTATTTATATCTAGTTGAAACAAATTCCAATCAAAATTAATTGCAAGAGAAATAACAATTCTGATAGAAACCATTTTTGCAACAGGTGAGAAAGTTTCATCAAAATCTATACCTTCTCTTTGATTATATCCCTTGGCTACAAGCCTTGCCTTAAATCTCTCTATTTCACCATTAGATTTATACTTTATCTTATACACCCACTTACAACCAATGGGTTTTCTATCAGCAGGTAAATCACAAATTTCCCAAGTATTATTCCTATACAAAGCTTCAATTTCTTCATTCATAGCATTTACCCAGTTAGGATCCAAAGATGCTTGATAATAAGATTGTGGTTCAACAGATTTATTTAAATTGGTTGCAAAACATTTATTATCTTGACTAAGAAAAGAATAATTAACAGATCTTTCAATCCCATATTTATACTTTCCTTCTATAACAAAATCATTGAATTTTTGAGGAAATCTAGACTCACGATTAGATTTTCTAATACCTAGCAACTGAGAATCAGAAGTTACAATATTATTATCTAAATTTTCCTCAGAACTACTAGTGGGATTAGATACAACAATCTTAGGTTGCGAACCAGAAGTTTCACAACCACGAGTACCTTCCTGATTAGATGTTGTTGCATCTAAACTAGAACTACCATCAATACCAAAATCAGTTGCACTTGATGGTTGATCAACAACTGTATCACCATCCTGATTATTACACCCTAACTCACCACTGTTTTGATTATCATCAAAATTTTCAGAAAACAAAAGCTCATCATTAGAAAATGGATCCCAAGGATCCTTATTATTAAAAAACGTTGTCTCAAGAAACTGAGAAACTTCATTTGATTTAGAAGCCAAATTAAAAGGAAAGACAGACTCATAAAATTTCACATCCCTGGAAAAGAAACAGGAACCATTATCAAGACTAAATAATTTGTAACCTTTTTTAACATTAGAATAACCAATAAGAATACATTTCTCAGAACGTTCAGAAAATTTATCGGTATTGTTTAACTTTGTAGCAAAGGCTAAACATCCAAACACACGAATTTTATCATAAACTGGAACATGATTATAGATTAATTCAAAAGGAGTTTTACCATTTAAAACAGATGAAGGAGTTCTATTCATTAAAAAAACTGCTGTTAAAATATAATCTCCCCAAAAAATTTTAGGCAAGCCAGCTTGAAACAACAAAGATCTAGCTACATTCAATAAATGCCTATGCTTCCGCTCTACCACTCCATTTTGTTGTGGAGTGTGAACACAAGAAGTCTGATGGATAACTCCTTTGGCTTTAAGAAAACTATTCATTTTTAGATTAACAAATTCTGTTCCATTATCAGATCTAATAGCCTTTAGATTAACATTAAATTGATTTTCCAATATCATAACAAACTCATGAAAACAACTAAACACTTCATCTTTAGACTTCATCAAATAAACCCATGTAGCTCTAGTGAAGTCATCTACAATTGTAAGAAAAAATCTAAAACCACCAATAGCAGCAAATTTATAGGGACCCCAAACATCTAAATGAACAAGTTCTCCCAGACAAAAGGACTTATGTTCACTCAAAGGAAAAGGTTCCCTAGTTTGTTTAGCCTTATGGCAAACCTCACATGGCATAACTGATTCATTATCAAAATTTAAGACTGGTTTCAAAGTACTTAGAGCTTTATCAGCTGGATGTCCCATTCTGTTATGCCATGTTAACTTTGATACAAAACATTTATGACAATTAATCACAGAATTTGACCTACCTAACAATTGATTTTCCAAATAATAAAGACCTCCAAATTCTTTACCAGTCATCACAGTGTCCATTGACAGTGAATCTTGAACATAACAGTTATTCTCATCAAAAACAACTTTACACTTATTTTCTTTACAAATCTTGTGAACAGATGAAAGATTAACATGAAAATCAGGAATAACAAAGACATCTGACATACCAATAGAATCAGAAAGACTAATGTTTCCAATCTTATCTATTTTAGCAGTTGAACCATTAGGATGATCAACTCTTAGATTAAGTTTGGAAACATCAACAACATCAGAAAGTGGTGATTCAGTAGCAGTCATATGTTGACTAGCTCCTGAATCAACAACCCATTTTCTTTTATTTAAAAAAAACATTATTACAAGATATACCTGCCATATTAGCATTAGCAGATACACCTTCTGATAACTCTTTTTCATGAAGAAGAGACATCAACTTTGTGTATTGATCACTTGTTAAAAAATGATGACCAGACTTATCAGAAGAAACAACTGAAGCATTAGCATTAGTACTTTCAATAACATGAGAAGAAGTACCAGATACTGCTGGCGACTTATTAAACTCAGACTTGGGTTTAAAATCCTTAGGATACCCAATAAGCTTATAACATTTCTCAATAGTATGACCTTTTATTCCACAATTCTTACATATTAATTTCTGATTTCTACCTTTAAATTTCTTGTTATCAGTAATTTTACCAGCAAAAGCAGAAGAATTTTGATTTTTAGTAGATAACACAGAAACACTTCCATGTTTCTGATTAGACTCTTCTCTGGATACAATTGAAAAAGCAGTTTTAACATCAGGTAAAGGTTCCATTATAACAATATGACTTTTAACTGGGTTATATGAATCATCAAGACCATTGAGAAATTGCATAAGTTTCATGAGCTTCGAATGATTTTTAGTATGAGTAACAGCTTCACAAGTGCAATCAGGACACTTTGTTAAGCCATCAAACTCTTTTCATAAACCATCCAACTTATTAAAATAATCAGATACAGACATACTCCCTTGTGTGAGACCATTAATTTGTTGATGAATATTAAAAACAACAGAACCATCAGCCTTAAAATAAGTTTCACAAAGTTCATTCCAAACATCCAAAGCAAACTCAGAACAAGCATGGCCAATGTAAATAGATTCAGAAAGTGAGTTAAGAATCCAAGAACATACAGTAGCATTAACTATGTCCCACTTTAGAGATTTAATAGCATCCTTATTATCTTTTAATTCAGTACCTTCAATAAAACCTTGTTTGTTTCTGACTTTAAGAGCCCTAGTCATTGAGCTTTTTGTAACAACGTAAATTTTCAAAACAATTTTTCATTTTTAAAACATACTTTCAATCACACGATAATCATAAAACATAATGTATCCTCTGTGTCGTAACAAAACATGTCCCAGAATCTCAATAACATAAACTCCATAAGTGTGTACGGATCATGTCGGCGCCTTCCCGCGATCATCACTAGTACCTGAAACACATAACATAACAACTGTAAGCATAAATGCTTAGTGAGTTCCCCAAGATACCACATACAACACATACGCCTTTCCAGGCCATAACTCTGAAGGATCTTCCGATCCATGTGTCTCAGGGGACTTCCGTCCCAAATCCCGGTAGACCTTCCGGTCCTACCCGTATCGACCTTCCGGTCCATGTCATCTTGACCTTCCGGTCCATATCATCTTGACCTTCCGGTCCATACCATACATAGTATACATAGCACATACATATCATATAACCGCATATAGCACATACATCTCATAGCATACAAGACCTTCCGGTCACACATAGGTACCCTTCTAGGTACAGTATAGTGAGAAGACTCACCTCAATGAAGTCGGATAAACTCTCGTGCTCAACGTCCTGACCTAGCCTCCTCCTATTATTCAACTAACATTCCTGATCAATATTCTCTCATAATCTCATCTCTACAGATTGGGTAGAAGGCCATTCTACCCCTCTCTGAACTCTCTTGAATCAGTCTTGACCAGAACCCTAAAGTCAACGAAAGTCAACGGTCAAACTTTGACCCGACTCGTCGAGTGCACAAGGGCGACTCGGCGAGTCCATGCGGGTTCTCTGAATCCTTCTAGCCTCTCTTGGCTCGTCGAGTCATCGTCCCACTCGACGGGTTACACCTGTCACGAATCGTGGGGCAACCCCGACTCGACTCGTCGAGTCCACTTATGGACTCGGCGAGTTGCTTCCATGTTCTTACTCAAATGACCTTCTAAGGTCAGATCTGCTTCCCTAACTATCAGATCTACCCTTCAAGTGTTCAAATGTCACGTAAAGGTGCAACCTTTACGTGCATGCAACCCACAACAAGTCACAAATGGAGAAATAACTCTAAAAATGGCAACCTAGTCCCCAATCTCTCATTTGCTTGCATAAAGCTGAGGGATAGTGACTCTATGAACCTCTAATGGTCCAGATCTGATGCTATTAATACAAAGGGGACCTCATACTCACTAGATCTTACATAAAATGGAGGTAAAAACCCTAAAATCATGAAATATATCATATCAACATGAAATAGAAAGGATTATACCTCCAGAGATGAATTCTCAAGATGATTAGCCCAGATCCAAGACGCCTTCACGCTCTAGATGGGTGTTTCCTTCTTCCTTCTAGCAAAACTACACCAAAAGTGATGTATTAGCCTCTTCTTGCTCTCAACTCTCCCACTGCTCTCTCTAGGGTTTGTCTGGGATGAAGTGGCCGCAAATGGAGGCTATAAAGGCCTTTAAATAGGGCACAGACCCCGATAGTTAGGGTTTCAAATTACAGCGCGGACTCGCCGAGTCCACGCATTGACTCGTCGAGTCCTTCATTAAATCAGACAAGAAATGCGCGCTCCTACTCGGCGAGTCTGAGCGCCTACTCGCCGAGTCCCTCCATGAAACGCAAAATAAATGAACTTTATAGCATACCTGGAAATCCGGATGTTATAATTCTCCCCCACTAGAATCAGACTTCTCCCTCGAAGTCTTGCTCGTCAAACAACTCTGGATGCTGCTCCCGCATCTCCAGCTCCGGCTCCCAAGTCAGCTCGGACCCTTTCCGATGTTGCCACTGGACCTGCACCAGGGACACTTCCTTGTTCCTCAGAACCTTGATCTTCCGATCCTGGATCGTGATTGGCCTCTCAGCATAATTCAGGCTCGCATTTACCTGAATATCCTCCAGTGGTACCGCTGTCGACTCGTCGGCTATACACTTCCTCAACTGAGACACGTGGAAGGTGTCATGAATCTGGCTCAGCTCTGCAGGTAGCTCCAACCGATATGCTACCCTGCCCACCCTCGCGGTCACCCTGAACGGACCGATGTATCGGGGCCCCAACTTGCCCCTCTTCCTGAATCGGATCACTCCTTTCCAAGGAGACACTTTCAGGAGTACGAAGTCTCCTACCTGGAACTCAAGCTCGGATCGTCGCCTATCTGCATAACTCTTCTGACGACTCTGAGCCGTCAATAACCTCTGTCTAACCTGCTGTATCTACTCTGTCATCCGAAGCACTATCTCAGTGCTACCCATCACACGCTGCCCTACCTCTCCCCAGCAAATGGGAGTCCGACACCTCCTCCCATACAACAACTCGAAGGGAGGCATACCAATACTCGAATGGTGGTTGTTGTTATAAGAAAACTCAGCCAACGGCAGATACGTGTCCCAACTTCCCCTGAAGTCCAACACACATGCTCGGAGCATGTCCTCGAGTGTCTGAATCGTCCGCTCACTCTTCCCGTTCGTCTGTGGGTAGTATGCGGTACTGAAATGCAACCTCGTACCTAACTCCTCATGGAACTTCTTCCAGAATCTGGAAGTGAAACGTACATCTCGATCTGACACAATCGAGATCGGTACTCCATGACACGATACCACCTATCTCACGTACAACTCTGCCAATCTCTCCGCAGAAGAGCTCGCACTGATAGCAAGGAAGTGAGCGCTCTTCGTCAGCCGGTCGACAATCACCCAAATCGCATCGACACCCCTCGTGGTCCTTGGCAATTTGGTGATAAAATCCATGGAAATCTGTTCCCACTTCCACTGGGGAACCTCAAGTGACTGTAACTTGCCATGCGGACGCTGGTGCTCGGCCTTAACCCTGCGACAGGTCAAGCACCTCTCAACAATCCATGCAACATCCCTCTTCATACAGGGCCACCAATAGTCTTTCTTCAAATCCAAATACATCTTAGTGGCTCCGGGATGGATCGAGAACCTCGATCTATGCGCCTCCTCCATCAGAATGGTACGTGCCCCGTCTGTATATGGCACCCAAATCCGACCTTGAAAGGTCATTAGCCCTCGGCTATCGGTAACGAACTCAGATACCTGCCCAATCACCAGCTCTCTCTTGCGGTTTTCCGGTCTCACGGCCTCTGCCTGGGCCTCCCGAATGGTGTCCAACATCAGAGTCATCACTGTCAATCTCAAGCAAACATCTCGTATCGGGGCACTCTCCGCCCTACGGCTCAGGGCATCAGCTACAACAATAGCTTTGCCCGGGTGGTACAGGATCTCACAATCGTAATCCTTTACCACGTCCAACCATCTCCTCTGGCGTATATTCAGATGAGGCTGATCCATCAAATACTTCAAGCTCTTGTGGTCCGTGTATATGGTACACCGAACCCCATATAAATAGTGACGCCATAACTTGAGGGAGAACACCACTGCCCCCAACTCCAGATCGTGGGTGGGATACCTCGTCTCGTGAGGCTTCAGCTGCCTCGATGCATACGCTATCACATGCCCCCTCTGCATAAGTACTGCACCCAACCCTAATATCGATGTGTCACAATACACCACAAAATCCTCCATCCCTTCCGGGAGGGCTAACACCGGGGCTTCGCATAATCTCTAGCGAAGTGTCTCAAACGAGGTCTGCTGCTCCGGACCCCATGAAAAAGCAACACCCTTCCGGGTCAACCTGGTGAGAGGCACGGCGATCTTACAGAAATCTCTGATAAATCTCCGATAGTAGCCGACCAATCCTAGAAAACTCCTGATCTCGGTGGGTGATCTCGGCACCTCCCACCTCATAACCGCCTCAATCTTGGCCGGATCGACCAAAATCTCATTCTGGTTGACGAGATGCCCCAAGAAGTGGACCTGCCGTAACCAGAACTCACACTTGGAGAATTTGGCATAAAGCCTCTCCGTCCTCAATACCTCGAGGATCTCTCTCAGATGCTCCTCGTGCTGCTCTCTAGATCTCGAATACACTAAAATATCATCAATGAACACGATCACCGATCGGTCCAACATCGGTCTGCACACCCTGTTCATGAGATCCATGAATGCTGCCGGTGCATTGGTGAGCCCGAAAGGCATCACCACGAACTCGTAATGCCCATAACGAGTCCTGAACGCCGTCTTCTGGATATCCTCGTCACGCACTCTCATCTGATGATATCCAGACCTCAGATCAATCTTGGAGAACCAAGACGCTCCCTGCAACTGATCGAACAAATCGTCGATCCTCGGTAATGGGTAACGGTTCTTGACCGTCAACTTGTTCAACTCCCGGTAATCAATGCACATCCGGTGTGAACCATCCTTTTTCTTGACAAAAAGGATCGGTGCTCCCCAAGAGGAACTACTCGGTCTAATAAACCCCTTCCCAGCAGCTCCTGAAGCTGCGAGGATAACTCCTGCATCTCTGGCGGCGCAAGGCGGTAAGGCGCCTTGGCGATAGGCGCTGCCCCCGGAACCAAGTCGATACGAAACTCTACCTGCCTCTCGGGAGGCACACCCGGCAACTCCTCGGGAAAAACATTCCTGGAACTCACGCACAATCGGAACGTCATCCATCGAACTTGGCCTCCCAGCGGCCTCTCGTGTGTCCATCACATAAGCTACAAACCCACTGCAGCCCTGCTGTAAACTCTGTCTTGCTCTGGCAGCTGAACAAAATGCTGCCCCAGAACGGGTACCCTCGCCGTACACCGTAAGTACTCCCCCACTAGGGTCTCGTATCGTCACCAACGGTCACTCGCAGTCTATAACAGCCCCAAATCGGCTCAACCAATCCATGCCCACTATGACACACACGTCCCCCATCGCTATCGGGACCAGATCTATCGGGAACTCAACACCGAAGATCTCGAGTACACATCCTCGAATCACATCTGTAGCATACACCGCTCGCTCGTCAGCTATGGAAACTCGTAGAGGTCGACTCAACGCCTCTCGTCGGCTACTGATGTGCTGACTAAACGCTAGCGACACAAATGATCGACTCGCACCCGAGTCAAATAACACTAAGGCAGGTACATAACTCACAAGAAAAGTACCTACGCATATCATAATATAAGCACAATAACTCAACTCAGCATAAATAAATAAAGAATACATACCCGCCACAACATCGGGCGTTGCGCGGACCTCCTCCGTTGTCAACTGGAAAGCTCTCCCACGAGCCTTCGGTGCCTCGGCCTTCGCTGGCCGAACCTCGGTAGCCCTAGCAGCAGGTGCAGATCCCTGTGCTGATCCCTGATGTAACTGCGGGCACTCGGCCTTCCGATGGCCAGTCTGGTTGCAATGAAAGCAAACCATAAATCCCTTGGGGCAATCCTTGGCGATATGCCCCTCCTTGCTACATTTGTAGCAAGCACCCGATCGACAGACCCCATCATGTCCCTTGCCGCACTTCCCATAAGTGCGGCCCTTCTGGCCTCCAGATCTCGTATCAGCAGACTTGGCCCGCTTGGCTGCCGGCTGAGACTGTGTCGGCCGCCGATCCATCCTCTGAGACTCGGCCTCCTCCCTGGCCTGAGTCTCCAACTCAATCTCCCTCTTCCGGGCATTTGCATGAAGCTCAGCAAATGTCCGGTAAGTCGAGTTCAACACGAACTCCCGTATATCCCTCCTCAAAACGCCCAAATATTGGCTCATGCGTGCCTGCTCAGTAGACACCTGCTCAGGGCAGAACATCGCCCTCTCATGAAACTTCCTGGTAACCACAGTAACAGAATCAATACCCTGCTTGAGGGTCAAGAACTCCTGAACCAACCGTTCCCTCTCCACCGGGGGAACATACTCGTCTCTGAACATAGCGGTGAACCTCTCCCAGGTCACCTCTAAAATCTCTGCAAGAGTGAAGCTCGCCGTCACGAACTTCCACCAGTCCTTCGCTCCCAAGCGAAGCTGGTTCAGTGCGAACCGTACCCTCAGATGCTCCGGACATGAACACGTGTAGAAGCATCCCTCGATATCAGAAATCCATCTCATCGCAGCGATCGGATCCTGTGTCCCATCAAACTCTGGTGGCTTCGTGTTACTGAACTCCCGAAACAACAACGAGTCACCTCCCTGAGTCCTGGCAGCAGCCACAGCTGCAGTAGCTGCAGCAGTCGCAGCCTCAGTCACCGCTGCGTACCGCTCATCAAAAGTCTCAATCAATATGGTCTTGATAGACCCAAACATCTCCGGAATCTCGGCTCGAATCGCCACTTCCACCTCATCGTGGATCATCTGACGAAGCTCCTCGTCACTCACGCCGCTCGTCTCAGGTCTGTGGCGTGTCCCAACCATGATGTCTCTGAAATACAACATAATAATATCAGAAACTCGCTCTAGCACACTTGCGCTCGATAACTCAACCCTACTTGTTCCCCAGTACCCTAAGGATTCTTACTTGGACTGTGCACTGATCCGGTGTCTTCAGTAGTACGGGCCCTATACTACCGTCCACACCACATTAATGTTCACCCCAAGTTCTCCTCCTAGAATCCCAGATCACAAGTACTCTATATCTCACTGGCATAGGCTACCCTTCGGTAGACCTCTCATCAGCTCCTCATTGCTACCTACTCGCTCTCAAGCATCACATAGCAGCAAAATCCTTCCTAGGCTAAGGCATCACAAAATCAGGTCACTCTAGTCCTAATATGAATACCTAGCCAACTCTAGCATGCATATCATATCATAACATATCTCATAACACATAATGTAAGGGTATTTTGGGAAATCACCGTTCAGGCGCTGGCTGATCGTACACACTGCTTCCTTCTGCCTTTCTCAAAATCTTTTACTCTTTTAGAAAAATTGTTTATCTTATGAAAAACTTTCTCAAATCCTCAGTTTGAGTTCAGATTCATCCGAAGATGCACCCGAATCCCTCAAACCAAGGCTCTGATACCAACTTGTAACAACCTAAATTTTCAAAACAATTTTTCATTTTTAAAACATACTTTCAATCACACGATAATCACAAAACATAATGTATCCTCTGTGTCGTAACAAAACATGTCCCAGAATGTCAATAACATAAACTCCATAAGTGTGTACGGATCATGCCGGCGCCTTCCCGCGATCATCACTAGTACCTGAAACACATAACATAACAATTGTAAGCATAAATGCTTAGTGAGCTCCCCAAGATACCACATACAACACATACGCCTTTCCAGTCCATAACTCTGAAGGATCTTCCGATCCATGTGTCTCAGGGACTTCCGTCCCAAATCCCGGTAGACCTTCCGGTCCTACTCGTATCGAACTTCCGATCCGTAACCTCTTGACCTTCCGGTCCATGTCATCTTGACCTTCCGGTCCATATCATCTTGACCTTCTGGTCCATACCATACATAGCATACATAGCACATACATATCACATAACCGCATATAGCACATACATCTCATAGCATACAAGACCTTCCGGTCACACATAGGTACCCTTCCAGGTACAGTATAGTGAGAAGACTCACCTCAATGAAGTTGGATAAACTCTCGTGCTCAACGTCCCGACCTAGCCTCCTCCTATTATTCAAATAACATTCCCGATCAATATTCTCTCATAATCTCATCTCTACAGATTGGGTAGAAGGCCATTCTACCCCTCTCTGAACTCTCTTGAATTAGTCTTGACCAGAACCCTAAAGTCAACGAAAGTCAACGGTCAAACTTTGACCCGACTCGTCGAGTGCACAAGGGCGACTCGGCGAGTCCATGCGGGTTCTCTGAATCCTTCTAGCCACTCTTGGCTCGTCGAGTCATCGTCCCACTCGACGGGTTACACCTGTCACGAATGGCGGGGCAACCCCGACTCGACTCGTCGAGTCCACTTATGGACTCGGCGAGTTGCTTCCATGTTCTTACTCAAATGACCTTGTAAGGTCAGATCTGCTTCCCTAACTATCAGATCTACCATTCAAGTGTTCAAATGTCACATAAAGGTGCAACCTTTACGTGCATGCAACCCACAACAAGTCACAAATGGAGAAATAACTCTAAAAATGGCAACCTAGTCCCCAATCTCTCATTTGCTTGCATAAAGCTGAGGGATAGTGACTCTATGAACCTCTAATGGTCCAGATCTGATGCTATTAACACAAAGGGGACCTCATACTCACTAGATCTTACATAAAATGGAGGTAAAAACCCTAAAACCCTAAAATCTATCATATCAACATGAAATAGAAAGGATTATACCTCCAGAGATGAATTCTCAAGATGATTAGCCCAGATCCAAGCCCCCTTCACGCTCTAGATGGGTGTTTCCTTCTTCCTTCTAGCAAAACTACACCAAAAGTGATGTATTAGCTTCTTCTTGCTCTCAACTCTCCCACTGCTCTCTCTAGGGTTTCTCTGGGATGAAGTGGCCGCAAATGGAGGGTATAAAGGCCTTTAAATAGGGCACAGACCTCGAGAGTTAGGGTTTCAAATTACAGCGCGGACTCGCCGAGTCCACGCATCGACTCGTCGAGTCCTTCATTAAATCAGACAAGAAATGCGCGCTCCTACTCGGCGAGTCTGAGCGCCTACTCGCCGAGTCCCTCCATGAAACTCAAAATAAATGAACTTTATAGCATACCTGGAAATCCGGATGTTACACTTTTCCAAACCCTAAAGTTTTCAGTACCAAGCAATTTGAAACTTATAATAGTTGTCACAGAATGATCTGAAGGATGCAAATAAAGAGGATCATCAAAATCAATAACATAATTTTTACTAGACGATTCTGGCGGTGTATCAGCCATGATTAAACGAGTAACCAATCAAGAAACCAGATAAATTCAGAAAACCAGAAAACAATCACACTTTTTCACAATAGTTTCTATAAACTCAGACAAGAACACAGCACATATAAGTCCAGAACAGGCTAGTTTACAGACAGATAACACTATGATCAGAAGGGAAAAAACTGATCTATCAAGATTATCATAAATCAAAAAACAAACAAAGTCAGAAAAGTGTGCGAAACTTACAATGATCCTCAAAAGAAAAGCTCAGCAAGCAGCAATGTAGTTCCGATGAATCTGAAACACCGATTCACCGCTGAAAAACGAAACAAGCATTCAAATGCCAGAACCAACCCGATTTTAGAACCTTGTTTGCACAGTCTTAACGTTAACCGTCGTGATAGCGTTCGCCGTTAGGATTAACACAATGTTAAACCTAAACGTTTCCTACTATCTTGATCGTTTACTCTTAAGACGTGACAAGAGAACAACCAGGTTGATGATCACTTCACGATCTAAACATATCTAAACAAACCCTAGATCTGTTACAGATCTAAAGACCACCAGGAGAAGAACAAACCGAACCAGAACCAGATCCAGACCGAAGACCTGAAACCCTAACTCGATCTAAGCTAAATGACCTGAAACCCTAACTCGATCTAAACCCTAACTCGATCTAGATGAAGAACAGATCATGAACTACCATAACCTCGCTCTGATACCATCAAAAGAAACTTGAACACAAGAAATCACAACATCAACAGTTCTTATTCATTAAGAACCAGAAGGTTTTCAAGAGTACTTACATAACAAAACCTCACTACATATCTCTCTTCTCATTACAGAATAACCTCGCTACAAAGTCACTCACCTAATCTACACTCTTACGAATGATATGAATAAGAACAAGATTAAATGTAAGAACTAGAACCCTAATGATCTGATAAAGATGAAATGATCAGGAAGAAGATAGACTCGTATATTCTACAACTCTCACATACGCAACCAATATATACATCTGATTAGTCAATTCGGGCCACTGATTATCAATACGGATCGGATATGACCCGCGTGTTTCATAACTTCACTATATCATAATTCCAGTCCAATACTTTCACAACTTGTTCAAGATATACCCTTCTGCACAAAATCATAATAAACACAAGCAATATATATAATATAAATGAACAACCAATAATTAAAAGGATACACAAAAGGATATAACGAATTATAAGTTTGTAACATTAACTTCTTATAATTTCAACAATAACACAAACTAGGGCTGGCAAAATTGTACCATGAACAACCAACCAACATGTTACCAACCAAACCAAGAAAGTTGGTAGCCAATATAGTTGGTAGCCAACATGTTTGGTTGGTAGTACCGTACCAACTGAGCAATGTTGGTATGGTAATGGTACAAAAGTTAGAATACCATGGTAATACCGTACCAACCAATTCATTTATTATATATATATATATATATATATATATATATATATATATATATACGAACTCGTATATTTCAACTGCTAATTGTGTTTAGTGTTTACATTTTCAAGAACATTATACAATTCATTTGGTCGCATTAGTCAATAGTTATTAGCACGTTAAAGCACAAAATGAAAATGATACTTTAGCGCTTGTTCAATAGAATTCTTTTGTAAACTAAAATAACTATATAACTATTTTCTATATTAAACATCAAAATTACAGAATGTCTTTGCTTATTTTTAAATCTTAGAATAGAAAATTAAAATAAGTTGGTATATACCATTACCAATTTGTATCAACCATACTTGTTGGTAGCCAACTATATTGGTACCAAGTATATTTGGTACGGTACACGGTTTAAAGAAAAATGAATTAGTACCGTACCAATTCCACCCCTAACACAAACTTACATACAAACGTATGCACCATTAGAACTCATTACTCATTTAGAACTTTTTTTATATATAAATCAAAGTTATTTTTCTAAATACAAATACAAATACAAATAAGTACACATATTTACATACACACAATATGTATGTATTATGTTTAGTATATCATGTATTTGTTTAATGATGTTAATTGCGGTTTAAGAACAAACGTAGATAGTTTTTTGTTTATTATATATATAATAATGGGTTCTAATGATACATACGTTTGTTTGTAAGTTTATGTTATGTATAATTTGGTTAAAACAAAACAATCAAAGTATAATTAAGTTGTGAAAAAAATAAAACGAAAAAAACAAAATTTGACCTTTGAAAATAGAAAATTTTAAAAATATCATAGGTAATTTGTAGGTAAATACCTACGGAATACCTACATATTACCTTTATCTGTAGGCAATCTGTAGCTATTTACCTACAGATTTCCTACGGTAGTTTTTGTATTTTATATTATTTGAGTGTCAAATGTTTTTTTTTTTTTTCGTTTCATTTTTTTTAACACATAATAAAAATAAAAATATAATTTCTAGTTGAATATATCAAAGAAACCTTATATAAAACTGAATTTTATATTAACTATTACACTTTGAAATTTATTTGATTTAACCATCCAAATATATTTTTTATTGTTTAATATTACCATTTGGAATTAAAAAAAAAGCCCCGATATAACTAAAAAATGAAAAAAAGAAAAAGAAACCAATTGCTAAAAAGGAAAGAAATTATGAATACCTACAAAATTTCTACACATCTTTATACCTACGGATTACCTACTATTCCGAAAAATCAATTCCCCGCTCCTCATCTCATCGCACGGTCATCGATCGGTTACTTAAACAAAACCTAGCCTTACACCGGCGATTTCCCACCCCTGTTGCTGCACATTTCCGGCTGTCGCTGTCGCACACCAGCACCGACTGTGACATCCCCTAATTTCTTGGCCAGAAAAGACCGATTTAATTTATGCTTTTTAAAATAAAATCAGAGAAATCTTTTCAAAAGATGTTGCGGAATTGGTCCCCAAACAACATATGATAAAAGTTTATCAAAACCCTTCATTAAGAAGGTATATATTTCCATATATATCAAAACCTCGGGATGTCATGTTCCGATACAGATCAAAAGCATAAACAAGACATTATAAGCCTTACTACAGTTATTTACAACTACTGGCCTATAATCCAAAAATCTCACGTCATCCGCCGACTATGCTCGGGGTCCACTACCTGTAATCATAAAAAAACTGAGTGGGTCAGGCTTGGGAGCCTGGTGAGCATATAGGGTTTTCAACCCATAGTAATAATAAACTTATTAAGTTCACCAATCAACAATAACCCTGATTACCCGTTCCCGTTATCCTCACTTTACGTCCCTAAACACTTTTCACAAGGGACCTAGCCTAAAGAATATGATCGGGATGGACACTACTGCTAAGGGGTTTCCTCAGCCATACATGTCCTAAAGGCAACCATGAGGGGGATGGAGTACAGTGAATAAACACCCAAGTTTATTAACACCTACAGGTTGCGGGCCTGCTAATGTTTCCCACTGGACTGTCTAGAAAGTCCGTGGTCGTCATCCAAACTCCGCTAGATGACTGAATCTCAAATCACATCGAGACCTCTCATCACTTTAGTTTATCACACATCAACTATCTACCCATGTTCTACCCAACATATTTGTAGATAAAAATACTTATACAGTTTAAAACTTGTATAAAACATCAACTCAACAGTCACCTCAAATAAACAATTAATATATTTACACATAGCACGTATTATAAGGTAAATACTTCATATCTATGTGTAAAATGAAAGTGACTATACACTCACTTGATTTGATGAAAATCGGGCAGCAATTCGTTTCCTAAAACGTTCGTTTCTAATAAAACCGAGAGTTTTATTCAGAAACCGGGCTCTGCGAGGGTCGGGTTTCGAAACCAAAAAGATAAAATTTCCGGGCTTCACGGGCACTTCGTGGCGTATTCCGGGGCTTATAATCGATACCAGGGCTTTGGGGGATGTTAAGATGAAGAAAATATGAAGAAAGGGGTGAAAGATGGTGAAATCCCAAAAGTACCCGAGAAGGCTCGCAGGACCCTTCTATTTTTAGGGGTCCGAAGTCCTGATCCGACGGCTGAGAAGGAGCCACGGATGACTCAGCCTCGTTTCGGACATGTGGCACATGCGAGGCGAGGACACGTGGCTCGCATCACTCACCAATTTCGGACACGTGGCACGATCTAAGCGAGGGTGACGTGGCAAAAACGTGACTATGCGAATTTTCTCGATTTTTGTGCAAAAACTTCTAAAATCCATAACTTTCGCATACGAGCTCTTTTTTTGACGTTCTTTATATGCACGCGTAGGTAAAATTACGATCTACAACTTTCGTTTAGACTTCGTCGGCTAATTTTGACTTTAATTTTTATATTATTATTTTTAACAGACCGGGATAGGAAATCCGTTAAAAATTCATAACTTCTTCATCCGACGTCCGTTTTCGTCAGACTTTTTACCGTTGTGCTACTAATGACGAGACCTTCGATTCTCGTTTAGGTCGTGTCGGCTAAAAATCACTCGATCTAAAATTCGAGTTTTTAGCTGTCTACTGCTAAGCTGAAACTTCGAAAAATCATAACTTCCTCATACGAAGTCAGATTTGGGTGTTCTTTTTATGCCTGCTCTCGGTTTAACGAACACTATGAGTTTCTTTTAGATCACTAAGGCCAAAAACTAGTTTATCGAAAACTCACTTTTTACGACATTCGGCCCCGTGCCGGTTTGTCGCGAAACTTCGACAGGTCATAACTTCTTCGTTATAACTCGGATTTCGGCATTCTTTATATATCCGTAATCCTTGTCACGCCCACTACAAGTTTCTTAATTGATATCGGCTTTATCTAAAATTTAATTTTTGACGCTCATTTTTATTCTTAATTAATTAAGCCCTAATAATTAAGCATAAAACACATAATATTCACATAATTCCTTTTCATTTCTTCAAAATGAGTTACAAAGGTTAACCTAGACTATAATGTCAATATAAATGCCTAGCCTAGAAACACGGGCATTACAACTTTCTCCCCCTTAGGATGATTCCGTCCCCGGAATCACACATCAGCAAACAAATGCGGGTAGCGACTCATCATGTCACTCCCCGTTTCCCAAGTGAGATTTGGCCCATTCGTATGTTTCCAACGCACAAGCACTAAATCGACCATCTTGCGTCTCAGCTTCTTAGTCTTACGGTCAACGATTGCCTCAGGTTCTTCGATCAACCTCTTGTTTTCATCCAACCTTAACTCAGAAATGGGAATTATGTCGGGCACATCTCCCGTGAACTTTCTCAAATAGCACACATGAAAGGTATTATGAATACCCTCCAGTTCTTCTGGTAATTCTAGCTTGTAAGCTTGATTCCCGATCCTCTGAAGAACTTTAAATGGTCCAATAAACCTTGGACTCAACTTTCCCCTCTTAGAAAATCTTATAAGTCCCTTCCACGACGAGACTTTAAGTAAAACCGAATCTCCAACATCGAAGTATATCGGTTGTCTTTTCTTGTCAGCATAACTCTTTTGTCGATCTTGAGCAGCTAACATCCTTTCCCTTATCACTTTTAACTTTTCAGCAGTCTGATGGATTATTTCAGGTCCCATAAACTGCTTTTCCCCAGCTTCCAACCAGCATGATGGCGTTCGACACTTCTCCCCATACAAAGCGTGATAAGGTGCCATCTTCATGCTCGAGTGGAAACTATTATTATAGGAAAATTCTACTAGAGGTAAGTGTTCATCCCAATTACCTTGGAACTCTAGGCTACATGCTCTCAGCATATCCTCCAATGTTTGAATCGTTCGTTCGCTCTGAACATCGGTTTGAGGATGGTAAGCTGTACTCAAACACAACTTGGTACCCAATTCCTCTTGTAGACTTCTCCAAAACCTTGAGGTAAAACGGCTGTCACGATCGGATACAATCGTTAACGGAACACCGTGTAGCCTCACAATTTCCTTCACGTAAGAACTCGCAAGTTTATCTATAGACCATTTCTCGTTAGCGGTTATGAAATGCGCACTCTTAGTGAAGCGATCCACGACCACCCAAATCATGTCGTGACCGTTCCTTGTCTTGGGCAGTTTAGTCACAAAATCCATGGTAATGTCCTCCCATTTACCCATGGGTACAGGTAAGGGTTCTAAACTCCCATACGGTTTCTGATGTTGTGCCTTAACCCTAGCACATGTTACACACTCGGCCACATACTTAGCAACATCGAGCTTCATCGTCGGCTACCAGTAATAGGGTTTTAGATCCCTATACATTTTCGTACTGCCGGGATGAATCGAGTACATGGTTTTGTGAGCTTCTTCCATCAGAAGACCTCTTACTCCTCCAGTCTTAGGTACCCAAATCCTATCTTTGAATACCTTCAATCCTTGACCGTTTGTATCAAACGCCAACGTTTTACCCAAACGTTCCTCCTTCCGGTCAATTTTCTCTAATGCTTCCTCCTGAGCTTTCTTTATACTTTCCACAATTGTCGAGACAACTTCAATTCTCAACGCTCTTGGCCTTCTCTTTTCAAGATTTACCTTCCGACTGAGAGCATCAGCAACAACATTTGTTTTACCAGGGTGGTAAAGTATCTCACAGTCGTAGTCCTTGAGTAGTTCCAGCCAGCGCCGTTGTCTCATGTTTAATTCCTTCTGATTAAAGAGATATTGAAGACTTTTATGATCGGTGAAAAGTTTACACTTAGTACCGTAAAGATAATGCCTCCATATCTTTAAGGCGAATACTACCGCTGCCAACTCCAGATCATGAGTGGGGTAGTTCTTTTCATGTTCTTTCAACTGCCTCAATGCATACGCTATCACTCTTACCAAATTGACCCGAAAGGGTGTTGCTTTTTCGTGGGGTCTGGAGCAGCAGACCTCGTTCGAGACACTTCGCCAGAGATTATGCGAAGCCCCGGTGTTAGCCCTCCCGGAAGGGGTGGAGGATTTTGTGGTGTATTGTGACGCGTTGATATCAGTATTGGGTGCATTACTTATGCAGAGAGGGCATGTGATAGCATACGCATCGAGGCAGCTGAAGCCTCATGAGACGATGTATCCTACGCACGATCTGGAGTTGGGGGCTGTGGTGTTCGCCCTCAAGATCTGGCGTCACTATTTGTATGGGGTTCGGTGTACCATATACACGGACCACAAGAGCTTGAGGTATCTAATGGATCAGCCCAACCTGAACATCCGTCAGAGGATATGGTCGGACGTAGTAAAAGATTATGAGTGTGAGATCCTGTACCACCCGGGCAAAGCTAACGTGGTAGCCGATGCCTTGAGTCGCAGGGCAGAGTGTTCCCTTTTGCGAGATATTTGTATGAGGTTGACAGTGATGACTCCGGTGTTGGACACCATTCGGGAGGCCCAGGTGGGGGCCATGAGACCGGAGAACCGCAAGCGAGAGAGGGTGATTGGGCAGATATCAGAGTTCATTGCCGATAGTCGGGGGCTTATGACCTTCCAGGGTCGGATTTGGGTGTCATTTGAGGGTGGGGCACATACTATTTTGATGGAGGAGGCGCACAAATCGAAGTTTTCGATCCATCCCGGGGCCACTAAGATGTATTTCCATCATCCTTAGTGAGTGTGTGTGATTTTGGAGCTAAAAGTGCCTTAGGGTGTTAGTGAAGAAGAAGGAGAGGAGCTTGTGGAGGCTAGAGCTTGAAGTGCAAGTTTGGATCTGAGATCTACAGAGGAAGGAGCTGCTTTTAGAGGTATAAAGTTCAAAACTTTCCCCTTCTTTTGGTTTGTTGTTGCATGGGCCATTTCTAGGGTTAAAAGTCCCAAAGGTGGAGACTTTATGAGTGTAAGGTGCTCCATGGTCCAAGATCTGTCCCCTTTCAGTGATATTTGTGTTTTAGATCCATAAAGTTTCCATCTTGGTCGTTGATATGAGGACATGCTAGAGTTTTGAGCTTTCTAGGGCTAGAAATGGAATATTTCGGGTGTTAGTGACTTGTTCGGCCATGCAAAGGCTTAAAGTCATCGACCTTATGGATTAAGAGGCTTAGAAATGGTCAGATCTAGAAGTTGGACGTGAGTCTTAACTGTTTAAGACCTCAAGAGCTGAAGGACTGAAACTAGGAGTTACGCGGGGCGTAATCCCAGTACGCACAGCGTAAGGGGTCGCGCACCCCGTTTCTGTGAGGACGCCGGGTACGCCCAGCGTAACCCGGAGGGTTGACTTTTGTTGACTTTTAGGGTTTGGTCAACTTTAGGGTCTTTGAGCCATGGAGGGGGTAAAATGGTCTTTTACCCTTCTGAGAGTACTAAGAGGAGGAATAGTCTAGCCTTGAGAGACGTATTGATTTAGAGTGTTTATTTTATATGATTAGGCAGAGGCTAGACCCGATTTTATAGAGTTCGAGCTTTACCGAATTACCTGAGGTGAGTCTTCTCACTATACTTTACCTAGAGTGGTAATTAGAGTTATGTGACAGAGTATTTTGTATGCTTTTGCATGATGTGATTTCTATGTGATGTATGCTATGCATGTTACAGAGTTTACAGAGTTAGGACCGGAAGGTCCACAGAGTTAGGGCCAGAGGGCCCACAGAGTTATGGGACTGGAGGGTCCCACTGAGACACATTGACCAGAGGGTCAAACAGAGTTATAGCCTCGAATGGCTAATATGTGTTGTGTGTGGTATTTTGGGGAACTCACTAAGCATTTATGCTTACAGTGTTGTGTTATGTGTTTCAGGTATCAGTGAGGATCGCGGGAAGGCGCCGGCTTGATCAGTACACACACGAGAAGCTTTTATAATATGATCTTGGGATGTGATGTTATGATACAATGGTGTTTTTATAACAATTATGGATGAAAATGTGTTTTATAAAATGTGAAAAATTATTTGAAAATTTGGGTGTTACAAGTTGGTATCAGAGCCTTGGTTTGAGGGATTCAGGTGCACCTTCGGGCGTATCTGGACTCAAACTAAGGATTTGAGAGGTTTTCAAAATAAAATTCACAAAATTTTCTCAAGAGTAAAAAGTTTTTGAAAGAGCAGAGCAGAGCAGTGTGTACGATCAACCAGCGCCCGAACGGTGATTTCCCAAAATACCCTTACATTATGATTTATGAGATATGTTATGATATGATATGCATGCTAGACTAGGCTAGGTATTCTTATTAGGACTAGAGTGGCCTGATTGTGATGCCTTAGCCTAGGGATCTTGCTGCTAAGAGGTGCTTGAGAGTGAATAGATAGCAGCGAGGAGCTTATGAGAGATCTGCTAGAGGGTAGATTATGTATAGAGAGAGTAGAGTAGTTGGGACTTGGGATCCTAGGAGGAGGACTTGGGGTGAATATTAATGCGGTGTGGACGGTAGTATTGGGCTCGTACTACCGAAGGCACCGGATCAGTTCGCAGCCCAAGTAAGAATCCTTAGGATACCAGGGGTCAAGTAGGAGTGGGATATCGAGTGTGTGTGCACTCGAGCGAGTCTCTGATATTTTTGTGTTGTATTTCAGAGAGACATCATGGTTGGGACACGCCACACTTCTGGGAGCAGTAGTGTTAGCGACGAGGAGATCTGCAGATTGATTCACGAGGAGGTGGCTGCTGCCATCAGAGCCGAGATACCAGAGATGTTTGGGTCTATCAAGACCACCCTGATCGAGACATTTGACGAGCGCTATGCTGCTCTTACTGATGATGTTGTTGCTGCGGCCACCGCAGCCGTCGCTGCTGCGAGGCCACAGGGGGGTGACTCGTTGCTGTACCGGGAGTTCAGCAACACGAAGCCACCAGAGTTTGATAGGACTCAGGATCTGATAGCTACGATGAGGTGGATCTCTGACATTGAAGGGTGCTTCTACACATGTTCATGTCCGGAGCACCTGAGGGTATGGTTCGCTTTGAACCAGCTTCGCTTGGGAGCGAAGGACTGGTGGAAGTTTGTGACAGCACACTTCACTTCTGCAGAGCACACTGCGGTGACCTAGGAGAGGTTCACCACTATGTTTCGAGATGAGTACGTTCCCCCGGTGGAGAGGGAACGTTTGGCCTAGGAGTTTCTGACCCTCAAGCAGGGCACCGAGTCTGTTACAGTGATCACCAGGATGTTTCATGAGAGGGCGATGTTCTGCCCTGAGCACGTGTCTTCCGAGCAGGCACGTATGAGTCGGTATTTGAGTATTTTGAGGAGAGACATCCGCGAGTTCGTGGCGAACTCGACATACCGGACATTTGCCGAGCTTCAGGCAAATGCCCGGAAGAGGGAGATTGAGCTAGAGACTCAGGCTAGGGAGGAGGCGGAGTCTCAGGGGAGGGATCGGCGACCGGCACAGTCCCAGCCGGCTGCCAAGCGGGCTAAGCCCGCCGATTCGAGATCCCGGAACCAGAAGGGCCGCACTTGTGGCAAGTGCGGCAAGAGACATGAGGGGGTATGTAGAGCAGGGTCTTGCTACAAGTGTGGCAAGGAGGGGCATATGGCCAAGGATTGCCCCAAGGGATTTGCAGTTTGTTTTCACTGCAACCAGACCGGACACCGGAAGGCCGAGTGTCCGCAGTTACGAGGGTCAGCTCAGGGAGCTTCTCAGGGATCTGTCCCTACTGCTGTTCGAGCTACAGAGAGTCGGCCGGTGAAGGCCGAGGCGCCGAAGGCTCGCGGGAGAGACTTCCAGTTGACAGCGGAGGAGGTCCGCGCAGCACCCGATGTTGTAGCTGGTATGTATTATTTCCTCTGTTTATTTTGAGTTTGTGGTGTTATGCTTATATTGTGATATGCGTAGGTACATTTCTTGTGTGTTCTGTACCTGCCTTGGTGTTATTTGACTCGGGTGCGAGTCGGTCTTTTGTGTCACTAGCGTTTAGTCAGCACATCAGTACCCAGCGTGAGGCGTTGAGTCGACCTCTACGAGTTTCCATAGCTGACGAGCGAGCGGTGTATGCTACTGATGTGATTCGAGGATGTGTACTCGAGATCTTCGGTGTCGAGTTCCCGATAGATCTGGTCCCGATTACAATGGGGGACGTGTGTGTCATAGTGGGCATGGATTGGTTGAGTCGTTTTGGAGCTGTGATCGACTGCGAGCGACAGTTGGTGACGATACGAGACCCTAGTGGGGGAGTTCTTACGGTTTATGGCGAGGGTACCCGTTCTGGGTCAACATTTTGTTCAGCCGCGAGGGCGAGGCAGAGTCTACAACAGGGCTGTAGTGGGTTTGTGGCTTATGTGGTAGATACGAGGGTTGGTGCAGAGAGACCGAGGTCGGTCGATGAGGTCCCGATAGTGCGTGAGTTCCCGGATGTTTTCCCCGAGGAGTTGCCGGGTATGCCTCCCGAGAGGCAGGTGGAGTTCCGCATCGATTTGGTTCCGGGGGCAGCGCCTATCGCCAAGGCGCCCTACCGCCTTGCACCTCCAGAGATGCAAGAGTTATCCTTGCAGCTTCAGGAGCTGCTGTGGAAGGGGTTTATATGGCCGAGTAGCTCGCCGTGGGGAGCGCCGACCTTTTTGTCAAGAAAAAGGATGGTTCACACCGGATGTGCATTGATTACCGGGAGTTGAACAAACTGACGGTCAAGAACCGTTACCCCTTACCGAGGATCGACGATTTGTTCGATCAGTTGCAGGGAGCGTCTTGGTTCTCCAGGATTGATTTGAGGTCTGGATATCATCAGATGAGGGTGCGTGATGAGGATATCCAGAAGACAGCGTTCAGGACTCGTTACGGGCACTACGAGTTCGTGGTGACGCCTTTCGGGCTCACCAATGCACCGGCGGCGTTCATGGACCTCATGAACAGGGTGTACAGGCCGATGTTGGATCGTTCGGTGATCGTCTTCATTGACGATATATTGGTGTATTCGAGATCCAGAGAGCAGCATGAGGAGCATTTGAGGGAGATCCTAGGGGTTTTGAGATCGGAGAGGCTGTATGCCAAATTCTCCAAGTGTGATTTCTGGTTGCCAGAGGTCCAGTTCTTGGGACATCTTGTTAATCAGAATGGGATATTGGTCGATCCGGCCAAGATCGAGGCTGTGATGAGTTGGGAGGTGCCGAGAACCCCCACCGAGATCAGGAGTTTCCTAGGATTGGCCGGCTATTATCGGAGATTTATTAGGGATTTCTCCAACATCGATGTGCCTCTTACCAAATTGACCCGAAAGGGTGTTGCTTTTTCGTGGGGTCCGGAGCAGCAGACCTCGTTCGAGACACTTCGCCAGAGATTATGCGAAGCCCCGATGTTAGCCCTCCCGGAAGGGGTGGAGGATTTTGTGGTGTATTGTGACGCGTCGATATCAGGATTGGGTGCAGTACTTATGCAGAGAGGGCATGTGATAGCATACGCATCGAGGCAGCTGAAGCCTCATGAGACGAGGTATCCTACGCACGATCTGGAGTTGGGGGCTGTGGTGTTCGCCCTCAAGATATGGCGTCACTATTTGTATGGGGTTCGGTGCACCATATACACGGACCACAAGAGCTTGAGGTATCTGATGGATCAGCCCAACCTGAACATGCGTCAGAGGATATGGTTGGAAGTAGTAAAAGATTATGAGTGTGAGATCCTGTACCACCCGGGCAAAGCTAACGTGGTAGCCGATGCCTTGAGTCACAGGGCAGAGAGTGCCCCTTTGTGAGATGTTTGTATGAGGTTGACAGTGATGACCTTCCAGGGTCGGATTTGGGTGCCATTTGAGGGTGGGGCACGTACTATTTTGATGGAGGAGGCGCACAAATCGAAGTTTTCGATCCATCCCGGGGCCACTAAGATGTATTTGGACCTGAAAAGAGATTATTGGTGGCCCTGTATGAAGAGGGATGTGGCTTGGTTTGTAGAGAGGTGCTTGACCTGTCGCAGGGTTAAGGCTGAGCACCAGTGTCCGCATGGCAAGTTGCAACCACTTGAGGTTCCCCAGTGGAAGTGGGAACATATTTCCATGGATTTTATCACCAAATTGCCGAGGACTGCGAGAGGCGTCGATGCAATTTGGGTGATCGTTGACCGGTTGACGAAGAGCGCTCATTTTCTTGCTATCAGTGAGAGCTCTTTCGCAGAGAGGCTGGCAGAGGTGTATGTGAGGGAGGTGGTATCGCGGCATGGCGTACCAATCTCGATTGTGTCAGATCGAGATGTGCGCTTCACTTCCAGGTTCTGGAAGAAGTTCCATGAGGAGTTGGGTACTACGTTGCATTTCAGTACTGCTTACCACCCACAGACGGACGGGCAGAGTGAGCGGACGACTCAGACGCTCGAGGACATGCTTCGAGCATGTGTGTTGGACTTCGGAGGGAGTTGGAACACATATCTGCCTTTGGCTGAGTTTTCTTATAACAACAGCCACCATTCGAGCATTGGTATGCCTCCCTTTGAGTTATTGTATGGGAGGAGGTGTCGGACTCCCATTTGTTGGGGAGAGGTAGGGCAGCGAGTGATGGGCAGCACTGAGATAGTGCTTCAGACGACAGAGCAGATACAACAGGTTAGACAGAGATTGCTGACGGCCCCGAGTCGCCAGAAGAGTTACGCGGATAGGCGTCGATCCGAGCTCGAGTTCCAGGTTGGAGATTTTGTACTCCTGAAAGTCTCTCCTTGGAAAGGAGTGATCCGATTCAGGAAAAGGGGCAAGTTGGGGCCCCGGTACATTGGACCGTTCAGGGTTATTGCGAGGGTGGGCAGGGTAGCATATCGATTGGAGCTACCTACGGAGTTGAGCCAGATTCATGATACCTTCCACGTGTCTCAGCTGAGGAAGTGCATAGCCGACGAGTCGGCAGTGGTACCATTGGAGGATATTCAGGTGGATGTGAGCCTGAATTATGCTGACAGGCCAATCGCGATTATGGATCGGAAGATCAAGGTTCTGAGGAACAAGGAGGTGCCTCTGGTTCAGGTCCAATGGCAACATCGGAGAGGGTTCGAGCTGACTTGGGAGCTAGAGTCAGAGATGCGAGAGCAGTACCCGAAGTTGTTTGCAGCATGAGACTTCGAGGGCGAAGTCTGGTTCTAGTGGGGGAGAATTGTAACATCCCGAAATTCAGGTGCAACTATTTAACCCTTCTTTTTATTCAAAGTGTCAAGTTTAGCCCTTAAGGGAAATTGGTAGCAAATGAGTACGTTGGGCGTACTCAAGAGTACGATGCGCGTACTCATGCGCTTATTTTGGACGCGGACTCGCCTGAGTACGCTGGGCGTAATGTGTCCAGATGCAAACCCTAATTTCTGACTTGTGCACTATATATTGGATGCTAAGGTTCATTTCTCAGCCTCCATAGCAGTGAGTAAAACCCTAAGAGAGAACTTTCCATCATCCTTAGTGAGTGTGTGTGATTTTGGAGCTAAAAGTGCCTTGGGGTGTTAGTGAAGAAGAAGGAGAGGAGCTTGTGGAGGCTAGAGCTTGAAGTGCAAGTTTGGATCTGAGATCTACAGAGGAAGGAGCTGCTTTTAGAGGTATAAAGTTCAAAACTTTCCCCTTCTTTTGGTTTGTTGTTGCATGGGCCATTTCTAGGGTTAAAAGTCCCAAAGGTGGAGACTTTATGAGTGTAAGGTGCTCCATGGTCCAAGATCTGTCCGCTTTCAGTGATATTTGTGTTTTAGATCCATAAAGTTTCCATCTTGGTCGTTGATATGAGGACATGCTAGAGTTTTGAGCTTTCTAGGGCTAGAAATGGAATATTTCGGGTGTTAGTGACTTGTTCGGCCATGCAAAGGCTTAAAGTCATCGACTTTATGGATTAAGAGGCTTAGAAATGGTCAGATCTACAAGTTGGGCGTGAGTCTTAACTGTTTAAGACCTCAAGAGCTGAAGGACTGAAACTGGGAGTCACGCGGGGCGTAATCCCAGTACGCGCAGCGTAAGGGGTCGCGCACCCCGTTTCTGTGAGGACGCCGGGTACGCCCAGCGTACATGTTTATTACGCGCAGCGTAACCCGGAGGGTTGACTTTTGTTGACTTTTAGGGTTTGGTCAACTTTAGGGTCTTTGAGCCATGGAGGGGGTAAAATGGTCTTTTACCCTTCTGAGAGTACTAAGAGGAGGAATAGTCTAGCCTTGAGAGACGTATTGATTTAGAGTGTTTATTTTATATGATTAGGCGGAGGCTAGACCCGATTTTACAGAGTTCGAGCTTTACCGAATTACCCAAGGTGAGTCTTCTCACTATACTTTACCTAGAGTGGTAATTAGAGTTATATGACAGAGTATTTTGTATGCTTTTGCATGATGTGATTTCTATGTGATGTATGCTATGCATGTTACAGAGTTTACAGAGTTAGGACCGGAAGGTCCACAGAGTTAGGGCCAGAGGGCCCACAGAGTTATGGGACTGGAGGGTCCCACTGAGACACATTGACCAGAGGTTCAAACAGAGTTATAGCCTCGAATGGCTAATATGTGTTGTGTGTGGTATTTTGGGGAACTCACTAAGCATTTATGCTTACAGTGTTGTGTTATGTGTTTCAGGTACCAGTGAGGATCGCGGGAAGGCGTCGGCTTGATCAGTACACACACGAGAAGCTTTTATATTATGATCTTGGGATGTGATGTTATGATACAATGGTGTTTTTATAACAATTATGGATGAAAATGTGTTTTATAAAATGTGAAAAATTATTTGAAAATTTGGGTGTTACAATCCTGCTCAGAGCAGTACTGCAATTTCAGTTGTACCATAAAATCTTCCCAAGACATCTTACTAGTTTCTCCCTTAGGCATCGAATTAGCTAGTAACTTCCACCAGTTCAACACACCAGACTTTAACATAGGAATTGCAAGTGCGATCTTTTGTTTTTCGCTGCACTCACAGCTTTCAAACATCGTCTCCATTTCGGAGATCCAATTCATGACTTCCATCGGTGTCGGACTCCCAGATAGACACGGTGGTTTAGATGCCATGAAATCTTTATATTTGCACCCGCGTCCATCAGCTCCTCCATCCTGGTTGTTTTGTCTAACTATCGGTGGGTTGGCTTGACCAAGAGTCCCACTATAGTTCCCTCCTACTGATTGCCCTTCATTCAGTACATGCTGTTCAACAGGTATCGTAGTCTCTTCCCTATTCTGTTGTAGTAATCGCCTCGTCTCCTCCATTTGGCGATCCAACATCGTCTGTATCATTGCTTGTACCCCAACCATCGTCATTGGCTCAGGTGCAGCTCCTACAACAGGTACTTGCTCAACTACTTGGGGTTGAGGCTGTTGATCCCTGTTTCCGTTTTCATTTGCAACTCCACTACGAGTTCTTGCCATTACAATCTATATACCGAATAAGGCGAATTTAGGTCTTTATCCTTGTTAGACATTTCAATTCCCTTATCACTCCGAAACGTTTACATGTTAGTTCTAATCTCGTAATCATACGCTTAGAATCCTACACACATAAGGTTTCCAGATCCGGTCGGCAACAGACCATAGATCCGAACAAATAATGACACACATGGCAAACACATAGCATTTAGCACATAAGGGCATTTTAGGCATCTTTCCTAAAATAAACTAGTGCTCGTGTCTAAAATATGGTATACACTCATTTCACAATCATCACTTAGCATTCTAAGTTTAAGTCTAGAAATCGTAGGATATTTCTTAGTTCGCTTAAACTAATGCTCTGATACCAACTGTGACATCCCCTAATTTATCGGCCAGAAAAGACCGATTTAATTTATGCTTTTTAAAATAAAATCAGAGAAATCTTTTCAAAAGATGTTGCGAAATTGGTCCCCAAACAACATATGATAAAAGTTTATCAAAACCCTTCATTAAGAAGGTATATATTTTCCATATATATCAAAACCTCGGGATGTCATGCTCTGATACAGATCAAAAGCATAAACAAGACATTATAAGCCTTACTATAGTTATTTACAACTACTGGCCTATAATCCAAAAATCTCACGTCATCCTCCGACTATGCTCGGGGTCCACTACATGTAATCATAAAAAAACTGAGTGGGTCAGGCTTGGGAGCCTGGTGAGCATATAGGGTTTTCAACCCACAATAATAATAAACTTATTAAGTTCACCAATCAACAATAACCCTGATTACCCGTTCCCGTTATCCTCACTTTACGTCCCTAAACACTTTTCACAAGAGACCTAGCCTAAAGAATATGATCGGGATGGACACTACTGCTAAGGGGTTTCCTCAGCCATACATGTCCTAAAGGCAACCATGAGGGGGATGGAGTACAGCGAATAAACACCTAAGTTTATTAACACCTACAGGTTGCGGGCCTGCTAATGTTTCCCACTGGACTATCTAGAAAGTCCGTGGTCGTCATCCAAACTCCGCTAGATGACTGAATCTCAAATCACATCGAGACCTCTCATCACTTTAGTTTATCACACACCAACTATCTACCCATGTTCTACCCAACATATTTGTAGATAAAAATACTTATACAGTTTAAAACTTGTATAAAACATCAACTCAACAGTCACCTCAAATAAACAATTAATATATTTACACATAGCACGTATTATAAGGTAAATACTTCATATCTATGTGTAAAATGAAAGTGACTATACACTCACTTGATTTGATGAAAATCGGGCAGCAATTCGTTTCCTAAAACGTTCGTTTCTAATAAAACCGGGAGTTTTATTCAGAAACCGGGCTCTGCGAGGGTCAGGCTTCGAAACCGAAAAGATAAATTTTTCGGGCTTCACGGGCACTTCTTGGCGTATTCCGGGGCTTATAATCGATACCGGGGCTTTGGGGATGTTAAGATGAAGAAAATATGAAGAAATGGGTGAAAGATGGTGAAATCCCAAAAGTACCCGAGAAGGCTCGCAGGACCCTTCTATTTATAGGGGTCCGAAGTCCTGATCCGACGGCTGAGAAGGAGCCACGCGTCGCAGATCCGAAGCTCGCAGGGGGATGGCTCGCACGAGGTCTGCGCGTGCGAAGGCTTGCTGTCCTCTCCTGATTGGACCGAGGTCTACTGGTCCGAAGTAGGGTTCCGTGGCTTCTTGCGAGGGCTTCGGATATGTGAAGGAGGACACGCGTCGGACATGCATTGGACCGCTCAGCAGCTCGGATGACTCAGCCTCGTTTCGGACATGTGGCACATGCGAGGCGAGGGCACGTGGCTCGCATGACTCACCAATTTCGGACACGTGGCACGATCTAAGCGAGGGTGACGTGGCAAAAACGTGACTATGCGAATTTTCTCGATTTTTGTGCAAAAACTTCTAAAATCCATAACTTTCGCATACGAGCTCTTTTTTTGACGTTCTTTATATGCACGCGTAGGTAAAATTACGATCTACAACTTTCGTTTAGACTTCGTCGGCTAATTTTGACTTTAATTTTTATATTATTATTTTTAACAGACCGGGATAGGAAATCCGTTAAAAATTCATAACTTCTTCATCCGACGTCCGTTTTCGTCAGACTTTTTACCGTTGTTCTACTAATGACGAGACCTTTGATTCTCGTTTAGGTCGTGTCGGCTAAAAATCACTCGATCTAAAATTCGAGTTTTTAGCTGTCTACTGCTAAGCTGAAACTTCGAAAAATCATAACTTCCTCATACGAAGTCAGATTTGGGCGTTCTTTTTATGCCTGCTCTCGGTTTAACGAACACTACGAGTTTCGTTTAGATCAATAAGGCCAAAAAGTAGTTTATCGAAAACTCACTTTTTACGACATTCGGCCCCGTGCCGGTTTGTCGCGAAACTTCGACAGGTCATAACTTCTTCGTTATAACTCGGATTTCGGCATTCTTTATATATCCGTAATCCTTGTCACGCCCACTACAAGTTTCTTAATTAATATCGGCTTTATCTAAAATTTAATTTTTGACGCTCATTTTTATTCTTAATTAATTAAGCCCTAATAATTAAGCATAAAACACATAATATTCACATAATTCCTTTTCATTTTTTCAAAATGAGTTACAAAGGTTAACCTAGACTATAATGTCAATATAAATGCCTAGCCTTGAAACACGGACATTACACCGACCCCGCCTCATACTGCCACTGCCCCTGCCTCCGGCTGTCGCTACCGCACACCACCACCGACCCTGCCTCATACCGCCACCGTCGCTGCCCCAACACAACCATCAGCGACACCTGATGGTATGTATTTCGATTTCAGTTTGCTCAAACTTTTACAAGACTTCAATTTTTCAGCCTATTCTTAACTCGCTTTAATGAAGGAATTATTGACTTTTTATGTATATATTACAGAAAATCATAAGATTATAAAGATTAGAATGCTTCCAGTAGTAATTATTGTTGTAGGGTTCTATATGGCAAGCGTATTTAGTTACCTTAATATTGTTACTCTAAATGCATATATAATCCAATGTTTTCATCATTTTAATCCAATGTTATATTACTATCGAAAGTGTTTGTGGCTGGATGGCATTCTAAGTTAAATAACTTTAGTTTGAGATGGATTTTCATCATCAGCACCAATTTCTTTTTTATAACTTTAACTAGAGATTAGTTTGATCTTCATGTTTTGGTATTTCTGTAATTGTATTCTGTAATGTTCATGTTCCTGTTTTTAAACTTAGAAAAAATTAATTTACCTAATTAATGTAGTGTAATATAATATTTGGTTAACACAACTCAAAATCAATTGGTATTGCTACACATCCATTTCAGTCTCGCATGATAGGAAGGGGGTATTTTATCATTGGAATATCAGCAAATAAAGAGCATCTTTGATAGTGGAAGGGCAGTTTGGGTATTTTAGCTTTTAAATCTGCTAGTAGTTTTGTGTCTTTGGGTTATTTGCACATGAGTAGTACATGAAAGTAAGTGAAGGGAAAATATTACTCGTATTAGTTCGTTAACATGTTGATAATTATACATTAGGTTGTGATATAATAAAGATGGGTCATATGTGAAAGAACTAATAAAGACCGGTTTTAAACCGGGTCATATATATAAGATAAATAGAGGCTTTATAGAAACTTATTTCTTTCCAAGAAACCAAGCTGAATAATACATAGAAAACAGGTCCTTTATAACATAATATGTCTGGTTCCTAGATAGCTAGACTTCACAACTTCTACTTACAGTGCCATTAAATAATATCATTAGCATTATACTGATAATCCTTAAAATTACAATCATAGTAGCATAAATCAAATGATCAAAAGTTTTGCAAGCACAATATCATTAAAGCAAAATTATTTGTCATTGTAACATCATTTTATCATTCTAGCTTCTATTATAATATTACATAATGCACTAGAGCTTCATTTATAGACTTTACACCTTTTGGTTCCAAAGTTCATGCATCCGAGTAATTTTCCTGTGACTTTTGTTGATGACCACGTCCAATTGCACATGACATAACATTATGACCCACAAAGTAGGACCAAGACTTAGCTATTGATATCAATTGTGTGAAAGACGCAAATAATATTAAAACTTTATAAACAAACTTGAAAAAACTAATAATATTATTAAACAATTAATTGATCAACATTTATAGCCATCAACAATTTAAAGTGATCTGCCATTATAAAAGTCGACCAAAAAAAAGTCAAACCAAAACCAAAAGGTTGCAATTTCTATAAGAATAAAAAAACATCGGTCAAAAAGCAAGCATAAAAGATTGTTAAAAAAATTATATGGAAACACAGAGACAAACACAGAAGATTATTTTACCATTTAATTGTTATTTATTAGTTTTAATTTGTTAATTGGTTAGTTTTAAATAGTTTCATTTGTTGCATCAACATATTTGATTAGTGTTTCATGTATTGCTATGCTTATTTCTCAAGATACTAATTGCATGTGTTTGTCTTGCTATATTTAGGTAAATGAGTTGCGACAACAAGTGTCAAACATGCAACAAGCCATGGATGAAAAGCAAAGTGAAATGAATTTGCAAATGCGAAATGAAATGGAATTGCAATTGCAACGACAATTGGCGGCCTTTATGAAACAAATCAATCCGTCCGGTAATCCACCAAGTAGTTCTTAGTTTTTGTTTTAAAACACTTAATGAATGTTATGTTATTGACTAGTTCTTAGCTTTTGTCATGGTATTGTAATGGTATTTTGAGTATTTGAATGTATGAATGGTATGTTATTGACTATTTTAATGTTAATGAATGTAATGGTATTTGACTATTATTTTAATTATTTATTTGGTTTTTTGTTTTTTAAATTATAAATTTAATAGAACAATAGATTTTTGACTGAATTGTAGGAAATAAATTTTCTGTAGGAATTATAAATTTAATATAGCAATAAAAACCGGTAAAAACTCATAGAAAATTTGTAGGAAATAAATATTCTGTAGGTATTCTGTAGGAAATAAAATACAATAAAGTCTGTAGGTAATCTGTAGCAAAAGTAGTTGGTAGGTATTCCGTAGGAAAAGATGTTGGTAGGTATTCTGTAGGAAAAACAGTTGGTAGGTATTCTGTAGGAAAATCAATTTGTAGATATTTTGTAGGAAAAGAATTTGTATGTATTTTGTAGGTGTTTCGTAGGTAAATAACCCGTAGGTAATCTGTAGGTACTCCGTATTTAAAGTGTTCCGTAGTTAAATTTGTAACAGAATATTCCGTAGGAAGGTTTGTAGCTAAATTGTAGGAAAAAATTACCCACGAGGGTTTTTCCTACAAACCGTTTTTTGTTGGAATTCTGTAGGTAACGCCTTGTTCCTACGGATTTCCTACGAATACTGCCGTAGGTAATTACCAAGTTTTCTAGTAGTGAATTGTTTCTTCTACCATTCATGAAATTTATATATATATATATATATATATATATATATATATATATATATATATATATATATATATATATATATATATATATATATATGGTGACAGGATGTTTTAGGGTTCATAGAGGCGTTAATTGTCAATCTTCCAGTGAAATACTTGTACGACTTCCATGCTAATATACTTGGTTGGATTCTTCCATGGTGGTATGTTTCTCAACATGATATCAAATCAAAGGTATGTGTTAAGTTATGTATGTATGTATGTATGTGATCATTATGTATTTTAAATTACAGGTGACTATGATTTTGGAGATTATGATGCAGAAATGTGGTCCTACATCACTCAAATCTCCTGTACTTGAGCAATACCAAGATTTTGTTATGAATGATTTTGGGGTAACAATCACATCACCCATTACCATTAGTAACTTTAAGCACCTGCCATCACTGGAAGGAGATAATAAAAACAATAATAATAATAATAATAATAATAATAATAATAATAATAATAAGAAAAAGAAGAAGAAGAAGAAGAAGAAGAAGACGAATAAGAATAAGAAGAAGTGGGTCATTGGGTGTAGAAAGCAATTGGGAAGATACTCAGATAGCAGCCTGAAATGGAAATCTTTCAGGATTATGCATGTATGTGAGTGAGATATGAAGATACATTATGATCTGAACCACTTTATACATTTACTAAGGTTGTTGCTTCTCACCTATGTGTACATATGGTACATGTTGAATGTTGCTGATACTTTATATAAAAAATTAACTGTTTTTATTTTTGTAATTTTAATATTTAATCGTATACGTTTTACAATTGTTTTCCTCTTATGGGTAAGTTCCTCTTACTTCTTTATCACCTCAGTAATCTACAAATAACCTCGGTTGATAAAACACAAGTACCAAAAACATTAAAAAAAAAGGTCATTATATTTATAGGAGAAAATCACAATTTATACCCTACATTTCTCTTGCATATTCTCTACCATAAGAATAAAATGAAAGCCAAAAGTCTAAGCAAAAGTTACAGATTTGGAAAAGCTCGGGCGAATTGAAATCATACACTCCAATTGGTCATCAACCGTGGGTACTTTATTTCATAAAAAAACAGCTGTTAAATTGGAAACAATAAGAATTTGAGATGGAAACTGATTTAAGTATTTGATTTAGGATTGGAGAATGGATTTTATTGGTCACTTTTGTTTAGCAATTTTTTTTTGGATGAAGTAACAATTTCCCACGAGTGATTTGAATGGTTTCAGTTTTTAAACTAATCACTATTGTTACGTGAGGATATTGTTAGTGTTGTGGTCTTTAAACTAATAAAACTCGTATTGTTGCCAAATATTTATGTTTCCAGTCTTTAAAGATTAACGATGATTTAATGAATATTTTTTGTTAGACCAAATGAAGAGGGAAAATAGTTATTTCGTCTAACTTAACAGTAAAATAACTAATAAGTAGACTGACCAAAGTTACTATCCAATAGACCTCATGGCCATCATGTTTTCCTTCTCATATCACTACCCATGGACTCAATTCTCAAATACCCCTTCCTCTGTATATGTTGGAGTCTTTGTAATTAATTGGGTCATTAAAAAGTCTGTTTACAAGGTTGTAGGTCTTAGTCATTTTGACTGGTCTCTAATGTTATCTGCAACTTTTTTCTAAATACATTGACTTAATATGTATGATAAATAAAATGTTTTGTGGCCCAGGTAAGATAAATGAAAAATTATCATGGGTAGACCGCACCTTTCAAATTTTCTCGTCACAAATCAATTGAAAATTAGTCACAAAGTCCAATAAGTGTAAATTACTGTGAAAATTAGCTAAGGACTTCTAACGGAAAGCATACTCCGTAGCTAATCCGTAGGTAATTAGTATCTGTAGATATTCCGTAGGCATTCTGTAGCTAATTAGCTACGAAATAGCTACGGATTTGCATCTGTAGCTATTCCGTAGCTAATTAGCTACGGAATAGCTACGGACCCGCATCCGTAGCTATTCTGTAGCTATTCCGTAGCTATTCCGTTACTAAACTAGGGCATCTCATTCTGTAGCTGATCCGTAGCGATTCCGTAGCTAACTAGCTATGAAAATTTTCCGTAGGAAAACGCCATGTTTTCTAATAGTGATCTTTTATCTATATATACTATACACTTTATCTTCATTTTACACTTCTAAAACAAAAAATTTCTTCTACTTTCTTCGTCTTTTCTTCAAAAAATGGACTCAAACCAAAATACCTCACCTACTCCAAACACCCCCAAACACTCCAAATGATTATCAAACATACATGCAATTGTTGAACTCTCCAATCCAACAACAACCTCTATTCACTAACCTTCCATACAACCCACAATTCTTCCAACAACAACAACCACAACAACAATTCATTCAACCCCAATTCACTCAACCCCAATTCCAAGGTTTTCAACAACAAACTTCTCAACAATTCCAAACATAATCATCTCAAGTCTCGTTATCTCAATCCCAAACTGTGAGCCTCGACAAAGATGACGAACGGGTCCAAGAAACACCACAATCATCTCGAAGAAGGAACCCAAAAGCAAAAGGGAAAAAGAAAGCAGTGGCTTGGAACGAAGAAGAGGAGGAAGCTTTAGCGAAAGTTTTTGGCATCGTGTTTTGGATCACTTTCACGCGCTACTTGTAAGGCAAACGGATCGGTCGTATGACGCGGTCAACGGAAAATGGCGTGATCTACGTGCGGCTTGCACAAAGTTTAACGGCATATTTGAAAATTTAAAAAATATGCATAAAAGTGGTTGCAACGACATCAACATTTTATCAACCGCGTGCTACCAATTCAAAGTTACCAACAATGGTAAACCATTCGGTCACCAAAAAGCGTGGGAAGTTTACCGTAACGGTCTAAAATGGGTCCTTAATCTGAAGACGTCACATTCGGACTCGACCATCGACTCCAACAAAAGACCAAGAACTTCCGGATCGGACGCGGGTTTTGGGCTAGACCTCAATGATGACTTCGATGTTGGCGATGCAGAGGGTCCACCAGAAGTCAAACTTCGTCGACCACCGGGAAGAGAGAAAGCAAAGCGGGTGGCGTCTTCAAGCGGAAAAGCAACCGCAACTAGCGGCGACATGTGGAATCCATAGATAAAACTCTAAGTTTTCTAGAAAAAAAATGAATCGACGGAGGAAGCTCGTCGCAAAAAAATCGCTCTTATCGATCTTCAAATCATAAACACAAAGCCCCAACCGGATCTCGATCCGGAAAATCCCGCAACATTTCTCAAAATCCAACAATAAGTTCGCGATAAATATGGAAAGTATGTTCTAATATTTATGTTTTAGTTGGTATGTTTTATGTTTTTTTAAAGTAATTTAGGATAAATAAGTAATTTAGGATTTTATTTTTTTTATGTTTTTTATGTATTTTAGAATTTAAATTTGTGTGTTTTAAAATTAAATATAATGTGTTTTAATTTAATGTTTTAAATTTGATGTGTGTTTTTATTTGAATTGTTTTTTTCATTTAATCTATTAATGTCAAAAAGAAAGAGAAAAAAAAATGACGTGTAACTATTTCTAAGGGTTAGTGGTTTGATAATGAGTTTGTAGTGAAGCTTTGTCACTTTTTGAATGGGTTGGTGTGACCATGGCCTTAGCCTTAGTGAGCGACCCGAGTTGAACATTTTGCATTTTGGGGAGTTCAAGAACTTATAATGTGCTAAATGGATATAATTTGAATCGTCCATATGCATCCTCAACATAACGAACACAAATACATAAAGAATATTAACCTACATCATGTTATCAGACTGGACCGAATCCAAGTATTTATCTTTCTCTAATGTCCGTGGATTGTGAAATGTGATCAAATGAATGCCCAATGTGTGTCATCAAGAAGGCCCATTAAAAACTATATAAATCAATTTAAATTTTTTACATAATTTGGTTATATTTTGGGGTTTTGAGTTGCGGTTAACAATAAAATTTAAAGCATATTTGTAAATATCTTTGCTTGTTTTGCGAAAAGAACTTAGATGAAAAATAAAAGCCATCCCTTAATGAATTTGGATGATAAATGCAATTTTTCATGGTCTCGTTTTCTGAAATTTGAAATTATAAAAATCAAGTTTGAATATATACATATCAATTTTTATAACTTTTCATAAAGTGATTTAACTTTTTTTTTTTTTGTAATATATAAAAAGATAAAAACAAAAAATAAAATGTTATTTAAGTTAAATATCGCCAAAAATGGCATATATATTCGGTGGATGACACATATGTGATATGTATACCAAAAGTCAATAATTGTGGGCTTACACCAAAATTCTAACATCACCGTCTTTAAATCTTACGCCAATACTTTGACTAATGTTCTATTAATAGGGTTTCGGGAACTTTTTTTTTTCTTTTCTAAATTAAAAACAAAATAATAGAAAAACGTTATAACTAATCTACTCTAACAAATGAAAGATTTTTTTTTGCCACATGTCACACTCTCATTCATTTTGTCAAATGTCAATTTGTTGTTATTTTGAATTAATTTCTTTTTCACATGTCATTTTATGAGTTTTTCTATTTTAATAAATTCCACATAATACTTTAATGTAATAATTACAATAAATGTATATCAATTTCATTAATGTACTTACCTTCTTATTTTAAAATTTCCAAATTAAAGCTCATTAGTTTATTTTGTTTATTTATTTAAATTTAAAAGATAAAAAAAATCAATTTTAATAATTCATAATTTTTATTATTTTTTTATAAATCCAAAGTTCTTAAATATTTAGACTTTTATATTTAATTTTTTAATTAACCCATGTAATATATGGGTCTTACACCTAGTTATTTTATATACAAGTTGGGGTTAGCCTTGGCTAACAAGGTTGTTTTAAACCGACAGCCAATTAGAAGGTTATGAGTTCAATCCTAAAAAAATAAAAAAAATAATTATTTGTCCGTTCCAATAATAATAATAATAATAGATGTTTGGGCGGGAAAAATGTTAGTCTTATATTATATTTTATAGGATTAAAATTAACAATTTAATTATCACATATCTTAATTTATCTTAATTTTATAGTATTGAATAAAAAATAGGATAGCGCGCGATAAAGAAAAAAACACAACAATTTTAATATTCCATATATTATAAGTAGTCTTTTTTTTTTATATATTTTAACGACACAAAATTACATTAACAAACTAAGAAGATGTTAAAGCAACATTACAAAGAAGACAAATGTAATATTAAATTATAAAACCAACCAACCAATTAATTAACTTTTTTGCATCTATTATAAATCCAAGAAACGTCTGATTAACTTTGTTTTTTTTTTTTTTTTTTTTTTTGAAACTTACTTCAGGTTTAAAATATTGAAAAAACATGTCATTTTAAAACTGCCAAATAATCCACATCGTCGTAACAATCACCAGCTCCAAACCGTCTTTAGAAGCCTCTCGAATATGGGGAAGAGTTAGTTGACTAGTGACCAGATCGTTCAACACACTAAAAGTAACTAAGAAGCAATTTGATTCCAAATATCAATAACAATGTAAGAAAAAACGCTTTTTGTTTTCAAGATGAAATCGCATAAGGAGAAAATGAGAGAATCAATGTTCTTACCTTTTTTTACACGTTATTTTTTTTAGGCAATTATCGCAACAATGCTCACGATAATAAGATTTTACTTTGATTGGTACAAAAGTGATTCATTTAGTAGAAAAATCTATAACCAACAAAGTCTCACTAAGTCACTATCGATACACCGCCTCAAAGAAGAAACTAAATAAATATTCGTAGAATCCTTTAAGAATAATACGAAAAATATAATAAAATGTAATTTTTCCACTTAAAAAGTTTACCAGTTTAGAAATTTTCAACCGTTTAAGATCTTATATTTTAGAATAAAATTTATGAGATTATATATTTTCTTTCCAAACCTCCCACGGTGATTCTTCTCTTCTAAAGAAAAACCTAAGAACACGCAATTTGCTAATGTACATCTTACTTCCTCTTCGTTGCTGAGGTGTCGTTTGTTTTTTTGAAGCAAAACTTCATGAAGTATGCGGACCACCTCTGCAACCCTCTGCAGCAGAAGAGGTGAATCAAATGACTGCAGACTGTAATAAAAAACGTGTTTGTTGTTTATAACATCTGCATGTACTGCGGATATTAAAAAAATAAAATAAACTGATTTTATATAACGAAAATAGTTTTTTAATACCGAAAATTTAATAATGTATGACATTTCAGAAAAAATTTATGATATTTCAGTAAAAAAAAATAATGATATTTCAACAATAAATTATCATTTTTCATATAAAAAACGAAAAAAAAAATGGTGAAACAAGAATTCAATAAGATTTCAATAACATATAATCAAAGATTCATCAAGATTTCAGCAAGAAAAAAAAAAGTTGGAAGAGGCAATACAAGTGTTATCTCAAACAGAACACGCACAAAGGTTTTTTACTTCCAAGACTTCTAAAAAACAAACAACTGCGAGAAAAGTGTTGCGCATGTGTTGCGCCGCGCAGCAATAAGAGATCTGAAGAAGTTTTTTACAAAAAACTAACAACACCTTACACTCGAGAAAACGCGCATCAGTGTAAACTACCAATAAGTTCTTATATTAATTTCATGTAATGGTTTAAATAAAGCAAAAATATGATATAAGGTTGTTTACACATATAAACTTATCTAAATACTTCATGGAATAGTTTTAGACAAATTTCTAGAAAGTAGAAACCAACATTTTTCACAAGAAGTTTACATATAATTATGTAATAGATTTTTTTTTTTTTTTTTTTTTTTTTTTTTTTTTTGTAATAACAAAGCATTTATATTAACTAAGTGATTTTATATATATATATATATATATATATATATATATATATATATATATATATGATTTGATCACTTATTAATAACGTAAATAAAAAAAATAAAGATATGAAATTCTATTTTAATAAGAAAGGGTTTCCCCAAGATCAGTTTGATAACATACCTAATCTTTTATATCAGTTTTTCTATTAAATTATATAAGTTAAAATAAATTTAATAACTGTATAGAATAAATTTTCAATAACTAAAGTGAGCTAGGAATATGTTTTTCAAAAATCTTATGTGGTGAACAGATACAGACATCTCATATATATGTTGAACATTATAATGTTTGTGTCAGACTATTATTTGTTTATTGTTATCTGATTGCGATACAAATAAATGAAATATATATTACTTGTTACCTTTGCATTTTTTTACATAAAAATATTTTATCGTACATAGGTATACAATTGAATTAAGAGTACAAAGTATCATAAAGGAGTCGCACTTTTGAATCAATACACATTTAATCGTTGTATCCTTTGAATCAAATAATGAAATAAATGAATTATATATTAGTTATTATCTTTGTATTTCTAAAAAAAATTCATTTAATTTTAAGATTTCTTAAAGAATTTAGAGTATTAAATAAAGTTTTAAATTATATTATTATTATAATAACATTAACGATGGATGAATATCCTTTTTTTTTTCCTTTTTTGTGAAAATGAGAATCAAAGGCGAAATTGTAGAAAGCTGAAATCGCCGGCAGCGGCAGCAGGCGGATGACCAGACTTTCGGACTGGCCGGTGACGGTGGCCTAAATTCAGTTCAAACCAATTAAAAAGAAAAACTCGATTGTAGATCAACGTCTTGATTTCATAACCTAAAAAACCCTAAATTCAATGATTTTATGACTCCCAAAAACCTCATTTCACTACATATTTTTTACAACTTTTGTTCATAGTAACATGTTTACGATGACTATTTTAGTAAACGAACCTATCATTATCAACATCAAACCTCTGATTCATTTCCATTATCATCCGATGAAGGATGAATTTTACCTCCGGATCTGCTGCTGCTGCTGCAACTGCTCCTGGTGCTCAGGAGCTTTTTAATCGATTCTCCTATCGAAGACGATGATGAACCACCTACTCCAGAGTCGTTCTCCGCCGCAGCATCCGCCATTTCATGAGGCTCCGTGATCTGGTCGCTTATTGGAGCTACATTCTCCAATCGCAGTTCTTCCTCGTTACTGATTGTCAATCCGACAGATTCCGATTCTTGCTCTTGATCAGCCATTTCGATTTCCAGATGATCGATTTTATTACTGTGATTACACCGGATTGATGCTCGACAAATCGGACATGATGAATGAGAGCGCAACCACATATCTATACATTCCACGTGAAATGCATGTCCGCATCCAGGTAATTTCCTTCCGATCTCTTCTTCCTCGAAAGCGCTCAAACAAATTGCACATTCTAATCCGGAATCACGATCTTCCTCGGATGAGACTTTGTACACGAATAGCGGCAATGAGGCGATGATTGAGAAAGGGAGGCCGAATTTTCCCGGAGAATTCGAATTACCAGGATTAGAAGTGGTGTCGATGATGGTGAAACTACGGTTATGTAATCTAGATCCTAGGACGCGCGGCACAGTCACGGAGGAGCGGCTTCGCCGGCGGGCTTGCACGAGGTACCAACGGGTGTAGAGGTGGAGGAAGAGGACGAAGAGGATCACGAGGAGGAGGGAGATAATCGCTGCGAGCATCAAGTTTGTGTCGTAGGAGAGGGCTGCACGGATGATCCCGCTGAGGGAGTTGTCGCTGAGGGAGTTATCATCGTCTGGATCAGGTTCATATGACATCTTGAAGCGGTGCAATGAACAAGCGGCGGAGCTAAGAGAGAAGGGAGAAGGGAGTGTAGTGGTGGAATGGTTGCGTAGAAGATGTAATAAGATTGCCTATATACTACTACTCATATACACTCACACACCCACTCTCTCCTCATTTACATGTGAGCGTTGGTTGTACGGAGTAAAAGAAGTCAAAGAAGAGATCCCCCGTTACCCGACTACTTAAATCCAATCTAAACGTGATCCAGGGGCAAATTTGCCATTTCACAATTATAAATCAAATCTTTATTTCTAGTAGTCTTAAAAGATACATACTTACAGGGAGTATTTATTTTTCGGCTTTATTTTTTTGAAAAGATTTAGTTTTATTTAACGGAATTGAATTCAATGGATTTGAAAATTTAAAAAAAAAAAATTAATGTTATAGGGTGTTCTGTTGAAAAAAGAAATGGAATTTAATTTAATAAATTCATAAATATACGGTAAATTGCAAATTTATCCTACCAATTTTTTCTCATTCACTCATCAGGTTCGACGATTAAGGAATAGTGAGTTATAGGAGCGGATGACAGATAATGAAAGCACTAGGTGTTATCAACATTGAGATATTAGTAAGAGTTAGGGCATATCATCTATTCATGCTTGGCTTTCGTCCAGATACGAAATTGAGCGGCCATTTTTCTGACATCATATCACTATTCGGCAAGTCAATCCTGCTTACCAACTCAATATATCTCTCAATAGATTCACTTGCCACGGCCAGGCAAAAGAGCTAGGGCAAACCATCTATTCATGTTTGACTTTCTTCTAGATACGAAATGAGCAGCTGCTTTTTTATGACATCATATCACTATTCGACAAGTCAATATCGCTTACTGACTCAATATATCTCTCAATAAATTCGCTTACCACAACGACCAGAAAAAATAACTAGGGCAAGCCATCTCCTGCTTGACTTTCTTCCCGATACGAAATGAGCAGCCGTTTTTCGTGACATCATATCACTATTCGACACGTCAATTTCGCTTACTGACTCAATATGTAACAAAAGAGCTAGGACAAACCATTTATTTCTACTTGATTTTCTTTCGAATACGAAATGAGCAACCGTTTTTCATGACATCATATCACTATTCGACACGTCAATCTCGCTTACCGACTCAATATGTGACAAAAGAGCTAAGACAGATCATTTATTCCTACTTGATTTTCTTCCAGATACGAAATGAGCAGCCGTTTTCATGACATCATATCACTATTCGACAAGTCAATCCCGCTTACTGACTCAATATACCTCTCATTAGATTCGCTTACCACAACGACCAGACAAAAGAACTAGGGGCATGTCATATATTTCTGCTTGACTTTCTTCAAGATACGAAAGAGCAGTCGTTTTTCGTGACATCATATCACTATTCGACAAGTCAATCCGACTTACCGACTCAATATATCTCTCAATAGATTCTCTTGCCACAACGACCATGACGTGAGATCGCCCAACCATCCAATTTATCTTTCTACCATCCCGACCAGTGTTGTCATCCAAATCTTTCATAAAATTTTCAAATACAAACATTGAAAAATTTAATATAAATACTAGAGTGTAGCATTAACCATAAATTTTAATAAACTTCATAGTTAATGGAACAACCGCCTATGTCCAACAGTTTGTAAAATTTTAGGAAAACGAATTAAGACCAAATTTTCATTAACCGTGATTTCTAAAAAAAGAAACACCATGACATGATGCTATGAGAGCATTTAATTAGGAATACAACTAAATAACGTGCAACAAAGGAAACAATATATGCACAAGATATCGAAAATCTACTTTATATGTTATTTAAGTTTTATATGGGGTTAACCGATCCTTCATTTGAGATTTTCATTTCATTTCTTTGATTCGGGTTTTTTTGTGGGTTAAGAAAAGCTTGATCAATTAGGAAGACATTGTTGCAAAGGAAAGTAAACCATCATTGATCAAGAAATTTATTCCATATGTGATAGTTGCAGGCGGTGGGTGAAAGTGAAATGGGAGTCCAATGGTGAGAGAGGATGAGAGAGATGAAGGATGAAGTCGGTGGCTAAAATGTTGCTTCCAGTGGTGTGAAACACATGTGCAATGGTTGTTAGGATTTCAGGTGGGGGAAAGGGAAATGTGAGAAAGGTTCATGACGACCGAAGATTCATGATATTTAGAGAAGAGCTAAAGAGGTTTTAAAACTCAAATGTTTAAAGGGAAGTGGTTGGTATATAATATTTTTAAAACAACGGGTGGGTCATGAACAGTACTCGAGCCGAGCCAGGTACTGTTCATTTGTTGAACCTTTTTGAGTGGCTTATGAACAGTACCAATTTATAAAAAGGGCAAATGACATAAAAGTCCTTAACTTTTCCAAGAATTGCCAGTTTGCCCTTGGAGAAGTTATTGGGTTAATAAAGTCAGACACTTTCATTAAATGGTGCATTTATTAAGTTTAAGCACGTAACCCTTTAGCTATGTGGCATTTAACGGATGAGTTAGCAAACGACGTTAATGAAATTACGTTTGTTTACTTGTAGAAGTGAACCCATCACTCTACCATCACCATTTTGCATGTGTACGCCTGCATTAAAAAATGTTTGGATAATCGACAGCATCCATCTCAAATTAAACGGTGTTTGAAGAAGATTAGGGTTCGATTTTGTTGTAAAAATGTTCTATAATTTGCAATTTGAGGTTATCGAAGAATCGATTTCGTAGGGTAAGTTGTTATAGTTCATGTTTAATCTTTTTGTTCTTGAGAGGTGAACGTGAATATGTATGCTTTTTCAGGATGTTGTGATGGATTTGGATTCAGCTGACGAAGGCAACACAAGCCCATTTTTTGGTTTACGTGAGCCTTTCTTTGGTCTTAATGAGATGGATTTTGTGACATCCCCAAATTTACGGTCATTTTAAAAATTTTATTTATGCTTATTTTAAACCAGAGTATTTCTTTTGTTGCAGAATTGGTCCCAAAAATATTATTTCAATATGAGATAATATTAACATTAAACATTTCCGAAGAAACGTTCGATATTGATATTCTTTCAAAACTTGAGATGTCATAACTGATACAAAACATAAGCATAAACAGACCTTACATTAATTTATATTACTGATCTACATTTCCTTTAATCTCTTAGTGTAATGTATCTTCACATCGATACCTGTGATTCAAATTAACTAAGTGGGTCAGGTTGGGAAACCTAGTGAGCTACATAGGATTTCCAACCCATAATATTATAATCTTTAATTATATATTCTTCAGCATTCAAATAACCCAATTCCTCATTCCCGTTATCCTTACTTTCTAATCCTATTATGGTGATCTCAAGAGATCTTACCTAAATGATCTATGCCGGCAGTATGATAACATTTTGGGTAAGCACGACATGTAACATCTGAAACCCTAAGGTACTAAATTCATTCATTTTGCATTATGAGGGTCCTCACAACATGAAATCTTGGGGGTCACGTCGTGAGTGACCATTGACCCTGTAACGCCCGGTTCCTGGTATGTATTTTAAATAAGAATTATTCGTTTTTGCAAGGGGACTCGACGAGTTGGAGGCCCCAAACTCGTCGAGTGGGAACGGAATATTGTTGGACGCGAGACTTTAAGTCTACTCGACGAGTCGATGAGCCTCGACTCGATGAGTAGGAATGCCAGAGTGAAACCCTAATTTTTAGGGTTTGCACCTTATTTAAAGACCTTAACACCCCATTTTGGCCTCCCTCGTCGCCTCCTTTAGTCCATAAAACCCTAATTTGAAACCCTAACCCACTGTGAGTGTTTTTGAGCCATTGTTGTGTGTTCTTGGTGATTTTTAAGCTTGAAAAGGAAGAGGAAGCTTAGGGGATCAAGAGGAAACAAGTAGATCCAAAGTTTAGCTCCATTTCCAGTTCATTTGAGGTATAAAGTCTATACCTTGGCTATTCATTTGCTAGATCCCTTCATGGAGTAGTTTGGGGCTTTAAGGAACCATTTTTTTGGAACCATTCATGGATGCAAACATGTTTGGGGTTAAGACTTCAGATCCAGGGTCTTAGAGGGAATCCATGGCATAAAGGTGCCAACTTTATGTCCATGGGAGTCCCATGCATCATAAGAACCACTTTTAGAGCCTTTTGAGCTAAACAACCCATGCATAAACGTAAAGTTTGTAACTTTACGTGTTATTTCGACCCTAGAAGGCCAGATCTATGTTTTGGATGCATTAAGCCCGACTAAAATCGGTTGTATGGAATTAGACTTTGGGGGACTCGACGAGTCGTTCTTAGGACTCGGTGAGTTGGGTCGTGGTACCCCAACCTTTTCTGTTACTGAGCAAACTTGTTGAGTCTAGAAGATGACTCAGCGAGTTGGACGTGTTTATGGACTTAAAGATCAAAGAACTCGACGAGTCCAAGGATGAACTCGGCGAGTTGATGAGCAAAATGTCCCAACATATATGAAGAGGTACTCGACGAGTTCAAGGATGAACTCGGCGAGTTGCGAGTGAAATGCCCCGATTTGTATGAAGGGGAACTCAACGAGTTCATGGAAGGACTTGACGAGTTCAAACGGAAAGTCTCGATTATTTCATAAAGAGAAACTCGGCGAGTTAGAGGGTAACTCAACGAGTTAGATCGCGAGTTCCAGATTCTCTGAATCATGGAACTCGATGAGTTGACGGACCAACTCGGTGAGTTGAGTCAAATAGAAGGTTGACCTTGACAATAAGGTTGACTTTGACCAGAGTGTTAACCTTTGACTTGACCATTGACCAGTGTTGACCCTTAAAGGGGTTATAAGTTTGAAAGAGTAATTAAAAGAGATGTTATGTGTAGGAGTTTAAGGAGATCTGATCCCAGCACCGAGGACGATTCAGCTACTTCACACCATTGAGGTGAGTTACCTTCCAGTAGAAGTGGGTCTAAGGCCACAATGTCGGCCCACTAGTAGGAGATGTTTGTTAGATGATTGTCTTCGTGATAATTGTCTGGTATCCCACTATCTGTTATGCTTTATGTGCTAGTATGTTATGTTATGGTATGGTAGTGGTAGGGGTGAAATAGTCCCCAGTTACCGGTTGAAAGATACCGAAGGGGAGGCCAGCACCCAGATATGCTAGGTAGTATATGATACATGTATGTATGCTAGGGTATTATGTGGTAGTAGTAGGGGGTGAAATAGTCCCCGTATCCGGTTGAAAGAGGAAGAATGGGTAGGCTAGCACCCATATATGTTAGGCAGTATCCGGTTTAAAGAGACCGAAGGGGTAGGCCAGCACCCAGAATTGTTAGGCAGTTACCGGTTGTAAGAGACCGAAGGGGTAGGTCAGGCACCCGGATATGCCTGACAGTATGTTATTGTATGGTATGTTGTATGATGGGGGAACTCATTAAGCTTTGTGCTTACGGTTTACAGTTTTGGTTTCAGGTACCTCTTCTTCGAAGGGGAAGGAGCCGGCATGACTGCAGCGCATCACACACATGATTTTCCACACATGAGATTCTTGGGGATTTGTACTCTGGCATTGTTACTATTTGATGATATGGTTTTGAGACACGTGATCTATAGTTTTTATGAAATAAATAACTTGATGATGTTTTCTTATAAATTCTTTTATGAATCGCTATATTAAAAATGAAATTTTTGGTCTTGAATTTTGGGATGTTACAGACCCGTTGACCCGCATTTTGGAGTCTCACGACGTGAGCATGGCTTAATGACCCCAAACCCTAATTTTTAGTTATTTAAGGGAATGAAAGGCTATGATTACCCATCCTTAACCTCTCTCACTCTCTAAGCCTCTGAAAACCCTAGTTTTTATGTCACCTTGAGTTATTGAGTATTTTGCTTGTGGAAAGGAAGAAAAATGAGAGAAGAAGAAGTATCTTGGGAAGGAAATTGATTGTGATCATTATCATCATCAACTCTCATCTTGTTTGGACCATTGTAAGTATCAATACTCAAGCTTTATTGCATTTCATGTCTAGATCTAGGTTTTTGGCCCATTTTCTTATGTTTTAGCTTGGTTAGAGTGGAGTAAATCCATAAAGTTAGCAACTTTATGTAACACCCGTGATTTGAGGTAATGCTAATTATTTAATTTTTGTAATAAATGTTGGACTATGAGAGTAATGATGGACTATTTGAGTTGGGACTTATTGAGTTGGGCCATTAGTGAGTGGGTCGACTGAAGACGTACGTTGGGTGTAAGCTTGGCGTACGCGGTGCGTAGTAGCAACATTGGATGCGGGGGTGGATGTGCGTGCGTGCAGCGTACCAAGGGGTATGCGCAGCTTACGCGAGCAGACTTAAAACCCTAATTTTTAGGGTTTAAGCCATATAAATACCTCATTATGTCCCAAACCCTAGCCTCCTTACCAGCCCCCTTGACTCAGAAACCCTAGAAACCTAATATTCTTCATCTTTGTGTGATTTTGATCTTGTGAAGCTTATTTTGGTGGTTTGAAGCTTGGAAGGAGAAAGAGGAAGTCGGTGAAGAAGAACTTGTATAGCTTGAGCTCAAAGATCTGAGATATCATCATCATCTAGTACTCATTTAAAGTAAAAAACTCACAACTTCCCTCATGTATGCTTAGATCTATGTTAATGGTGTTTTGGACCTTTTTGGGTCCCAAGAAGGGATTTTTATGGTCCAAATCCGTTTCTAGGCTTAGGGTTGCCACCCTTACTGCTATATGAGCCCCAAGAACAGAAAAGTTTCCATCTTGAAGGTCTTATTGTGGCCATGCATGAGTTTTAGTCATTTCCATGGAACTTAGTTGCCATATTTCAAGTTTGAATCCATTTGGTGGGTTGCAAGCCACCAAGTAATCGACTTTATGGATTAAGACATTTTATGGGACTCAGATCTGCGTTTGGAGCTTAAGGTCTTAAGGGATTAAGCCTTTTTGGAGTATAGGGCTCAACAGGTTAGTACGATGGGCGTACAAGCCTGTACGCGCAACGTACAAGCCATGCAAGCTGTACGCTTAGCGTACAGAGGAGTACGCCCCGCGTACTCACTGGATTATGGTTTTCGTCATTTGGGCCTCAGGCTGGACCATTCCATGGACTTTGCTATTTTGGGCCATAGCGGGCCATTAAAAATCAGTTAGTTTGGGCTAAGAATATGTTGGGCTTAAGAGAAGGCCCATTTGAGGAGTTGGGCCCAATTTAGAAAATTGGGCCATTGGTGGGCCATTAGTAGGCTTGGTAAGGTTATCTAGATTTGGGCCTTTATTGTTATGGTTTTGGGCCTTAGGCATGGGCCAAATTAGATCAGGGATAAAATGGTCATTTTACCCTAAGAAGGATTATTAGTTTTTGACTAAGTGTTATTGTGGTAATGATAGCTTGGGGAGTCGTCAGAGCAGCCGTTAGAGATTCCTTACCGTGAGATTTTGCATTCAGCTTTGCAAGGTGAGTTTCCTCCTAGTTTGAACAGGTCTAAGGCACCAATGTCGACCCGTGTATAGTATGTGTGATGATTAGCATCTAAGTGTGGGCAGGGCCCGTATATTAGCATTTTTTTTAGTATAGATATAGAATTGTAGAGTGTGATTATACTTGTTGTCTGTATGATACTTGTATGCATGTCTTAGTTAGCGGAGTGTGGGCGAGGCCTGTATCTCCTAGATAGGGAGTGTGGGCGAGGCCCGTATCTCATAGATAGCAGAGTGTGGGCGAGGCTCATATCTCCTAGACAACGGAGTGTGGGCGAGGCCCGTACCTCCTAGATAGCAGAGTGTGGGAAAGGCCTGTATCTCGTAGACAGCTGAGTGTGGGCGAGGCCCGTATCTCATAGTTAGATGAGTGTGGGCGAGGCTCATATCTCATAGATAGCCGAGTGTGGGCGGGGCCCGTATCTCCTTGAGTGTGGGCGGGGGACCGTATCTCCTAGTTGCATGTTATGTGGTATTTTGGGGGAAATTCATTAAGCTTCGTGCTTACGGTTTTCAGTTTTGGTTTCAGGTACTTCCGGTAGCAAAGGGAAGAGCTCGGGATGACTGCATTGCACATACCTTGATGATTTAGCATGGGATGTTTACAGTGATATATTGACAGATGTTTTGTTATGAATGGTTTTGAGATACTATAGCTTATATGATGAGATGATTTTTATAACTATGGTTTTATTTAATGATTAAAAATGAAAATTTTGGACTGTATTTTTGGGATGTATCAAGTTGGTATCCGAGCCTTGGTTTGAGGGATTCGGACATACTCTCGGGTGTGTCTGGACTCAAACTAAGGATTCGGACATACAAGTTTTAAAGCATTATATACATGTTTATGGACTTACTCAATGAGTTGGTTGCCCCCAACTTGTCGTGTAGAGGCGGGTTAGCCCGCGTAGATTATTGGATCTACTCGACGAGTCGGAGGACCTAGACTCGACGAGTAGGAGCTGGGAGATGAAACCTTAATTTTTAGGGTTTGCACTCTATTTAAAGGACCTTAAGTCCTTTCCTCCAGTCCATTATCACCCCTTGACGACCAGAAGAAACCCTAATCGCTATTAACCTTGTTCTTGAGTGATTGTGAGGCTTAAAGAGTGATTTTGTGCTATTTGTGAAGAAGGTGTGAAGTATAAGAAGCTTGGAGCAAAGAGGAGCGTGTGGATCTGACTCTACTTCATCTTGGCATCATTATGAAGGTATAAAGTCGTTGCCTTGGCTTATCTTTAATTAGATCTCTTCATGCCTAAGTTTAGTGCCATCTTGAGGATATTTGGGAGTCATTTCGGGTATTGGAGTAAGATCTGAAGTTGTAACTTCAGATCTGGACTCCCCTTGGTCCCTATAGCCATAAAGTTATGAGATTTGGCAAGCTTGGGCCTTTCCCTTTGAGTTAACCTTCCCCTTAGTCTAGTTTTGGCATTTAGGACCATGCATGTACGTAAAGTTTGCAACTTTACGTGGGAACCATGCCCTAGGAGGTTGGATCATCAATATGGAGCTTTGGGGTGGCTTAAAAACATCTGTATAAGAAATGGACTGCATGAACTCGACGGGTCACTTAGCCAACTCAACGAGTCGGATGAAGGTTGCCCGTATTTGATTATGCATGAACTCGGCGAGTCAGTTAGGGTTTTCCCCGACATCTGGACACGCATGGACTCGACGAGTTGGTTGGAAACTCGGCGAGTCGTTTAGGGTTTTATGACTTTCCTGAGTTCTTGAGGAACTCGACGAGTCGGGTCAACATGGACCGTTGACTTTGACCCTTGACTTTGACTTTGACTTTGACTTTGACCAAGGGTTGACCAATTGGACTTTCGAGGGTATTTTGGTAATTTAGGAATTTATGGAAGTAGATCATTGATGGATATAGGTGTTGGACTTGGAGCTACATCTGGTGGAGTTTGACTTTATCACTTCGAGCTACTTGTGAGGTAAGTTCTCCTCACTATATCAACATGGTCTAAGGCACCAATGTCGGCCCTTTTCGGATTTGTATCCAGGTTATTGCATGATATACTTAGTGATTTACATCCTGGTAATTAGGATGGTGATATGCTTAGTGACCTGGTTAGGTCGGTATCCTGGTATATAGGATGATGATATGTTAGTGACCAGTTAGGTCTGTATCCTGGTTATAGGATGTTGCTATGATTGGTGATCTGTTAGATTGGTTTGACTGCTATATATGCTAGTGTATGATATTTATGTGCACATGTTTGTTTGATTAGGGGGTTGGGTTGAGGCGGTCCTGCTTTGTGTTGAAGGCCAACATACCCAGGGCGGTCCGGATAGACTGAAGGCTCTGTAAGGCGGTTCAGTCAGGCCGAAGGCCCGGTGAGCGGTCCGGATAGGCTGTAGGCCCTGCGAGGCGGTCCAGACGTGCCGAAGGCTCGAAGAGCGGTCCAGATAGGCTGAAGGCCTGCGAGGCGGTCCAATCAAACTGAAGGCTCAATATGCATGCTGTATTGCTTATATGTTATTGATATGTTTTGTGGCGTTGGTATTTTAGGGGTAACTCACTAAGCCTTCGAGCTTACATTTATCGATTATTATTTCAGGTACTTCTGATGATCGCGGGAAGGCGAAAGCTTGATCGTGCACCTCCTTATGTTTTTCTGATTTGATTCTGGGAAACTCTGACATTAAACCATTTTGAAAACATGTTTTTAATAATTATTGGTTTTTGAAAGACTTAAAAAGTTTTAAATTGGCTTGAATTTAAATGGATGTTACAGAGGACTTGGTATAAAGATTTTTAAAAATAAAACCATTTTTATAAAAAGGATTTTGAAAAGAGAAAAGGGTGTGGTGCATGCAATCAGTCGAGCTCAAGTAAGTTCTCCCAAATTACCCATACATGTTTGTTATGATATTATATGATTATGGGAACTGCATGCTATATTAGGGCTAAGGATCTAGGAAGGATGCCTTGTATGCCTGTTATATGTGTATGAGAACTGCATGCTAGATTATGGCTAAGGATCTAGGAAGGATGCCTTGTATGCCTGTTGTATGAGCTTATTAAACTGTATGCTAGTACTGATTAGTCAGTAATATGATGGTCTGATTAGAATATGCTTGGTTTGGTTTACTCAATGCTCGAATGCTGCTTGCTTTGTGCTTTTAGGAGTTCTAGTTATCTTTAACTAACTAGTAAACGAATACGTTAGGTTACATATACGAGGACTAAATAATTTTAGAAGGTTAGATTTAGCTCTATTTCGCAGCTCTCGTTTGAGTCTAACCGTTGTAGTTTAGGACCTCTCATTCGAAGAATTATCTGGTCTTTGTGATATGTAATGGTATTCGCCAGCTAGTTAGCGGAAGATAGCAAGGACTTCTTATGCAGCTAATGGCGGAGAGTGGGTCGGAGATTACCCTAGGGCAAGCCTAGGATGAGATTAGCACGAAGAGCAGTAGTAGTATAAGGGACTTGGTGGATTCAAGTCAATTCTTGAGGAAAGTACGGATAAATGTGGAAGGTAGTATGAGCCCATACTACTGAAAGCATAGGATCCGTACTCGAGTCAATGAGAGCTTAGATAAATCCAGGGAACTTGTAGTGTGTGTGATCCCTCGAGTTATGATGAGCATTCTGATGTTTGTTATGGTGTATTTTCAGTATGGTGACGCTACGCACTAGACCAGTTGGCAGCTCTGGTGCCGGTGAGGGATCAGGCTCAGGATCTGGAGCCGGGCAAATCGATGATCAGATGAGGGAGTTCATTTCATCTGAGGTCACGGACAGTATTTTGGACCAGACTCCTGTGATCATCGGTACGGTCAAGGAGGGCATCTTGGAGATTCTTGACGAGAGGGTGGGTGCATTCCGTACCGAGATGGCGGCCATGTTAGGGGTGCGCACGATGACATTCAGGGAGTTCCGAGCTTGTGGAGCTCCAGAATATTATGGGGCTCAGGACCCCATTGCTAGCAGCTGGTGGTTGGCTGATGTCGCCAACGCCTTCCGTACTAGCCGATGTCCCAAGGGGGACAAGGTCCGACTTGCTTCCTGTCTCCTGAAGGACAGAGAACGTGACTGGTGGGAGGAGGTTGGACATGCTATTGGAGATGATGCCGCTCTTGATGCGATGACCTGGAGTGACTTTTCGGTCAGGTTCAGGGCCGAGTTTGCACCACTGATTGAGGTGCAGCAGCTTGCGAGGGAGTTCCAGGATCTCCAGCAGACGACTGAGACGGTGACTGAGATCACCACAAAGTTCAGTGAGAGGGCCCTTCTTGTTCTGCAGTATGTAGCGGACGAGGATATGAAAAGGCCCGATATCATGAGATACTGCGGAGTGATATCCGCCAGTTTGTGAGCCGATCCAGCTGCAAAACACTGGAGGATATGATAGCGAGGGCTCGGGAGAGGGAGATTAATTTAGAGATGGAGAGGAAGAGGAAACTAGATGCTGCGTTTTGTGTGGAGGGTTCGGGCAAGAAGCCCAAGGTGGATTGCTTTAAGTGCGGCCGAACTGGTTATGTCAGCAGGGATTGTACTGCTACCACCACCACCCCTGCAGTATTTGATTTGATTTGCTTCCAGTGCAATCAGAGGGGCCACAAGAGGTCCCAATGTCCGAGTTTGGCAGCAGCAGGACGGGTGATGGCACCCGCTCCTGCTACATTGAGGATTACTGATGGCCGTCAGGGCCGGACAGAGGCACCTGTGGCGAAGAGTAGAGCCTTCCAGAAGACAGCAGAGGAGGCACATGCAGCTCCCGATGTTGTGACGGGTATGTATCTTCTCCTTATCTCTTTATTTATATTGATTTATTGCTTATGTTTATGTGTTTCATTATAGGATCGTTCATTGTGAACGATATATCTGCGCTGGTATTATTTGATTGGGGGGTACCCGGTCTTTTGTGTCGCTCGTGCTCAACAAGCGATTTGTGGGAGCTCCAGGAGAGTTGGACTGTCCACTTGATGTAGATATAGCGGATGATAGGACAGTTCGGGTTGTGAGGGTTCACCGGGGATGTACACTATAGTTGTTTGATGAGCAGTTTTCCGTAGATTTAGTCCATATTCCCCTGCGAGGGAATAAGGTTATCGTGGGTATGTACTGGTTGAGACCCAATAGGGCAGTGATTGACTGCGAGCAACAGCTGGTATGAGTTAGGACCCCAAGTGGGGGAGGGTTGGTGATTCAGGATGAGAGGCCGCAGTGTGGACCGACTTTGTGTTCAGTCGCGAGGGCGAGACGCTACCTACAGCAGGGTTGTGCAGGTTATGTCGCCTATGTCATGGATACCTAGGATAAGGGTAAGGCGACCATGGATGATATACTGATCGTACAAGAGTACCCAGATGTGTTCCCAGAGGATTTGCATGGGGTACCTCCGAAGAGGCAGGTAGAGTTCAGGATTGACCTAGTTCCTAGTGCGGTTCTGATAGCCAAGGCACCATATCGGTTGGCTCCTCCCGAGATGCAAGAGTTGTCTACACAGCTGTAGGAGCTGTTAGATAAGGGATTTATCGGGTCGTGCAGTTCGCCATGGGGAGCCCCGATCCTGTATGTGAAGAAGAAGGACGGGTCACATCGGATATGTATAGACTACCGAGAGCTGAATAAGGTAATGGTGAAGAACCGTTATCCCCTCTCGAATATTGATGATTTATTTGACCAGCTTCAGGGTGCATCTTGGTTCTCCAAGATTGATCTACGATCGGGTTATCACCAGATGCGAGTCAGGGACGACGATGTGCAGAAGACAGCCTTTCGGACTCACTATGAGTTCGTGGTGATGCTGTTTGGGCTCACCAATGCTCCTGCCGCGTTCATGGATCTCATGAACCGCATGTGCAGACCGATGTTGGACCGGTCTGTGATAGTCTTCATCGATGATATCTTGGTTTACTCTAAGACTCAGGAGCAACACGAGGAGCACCTGAGGGAGGTGCTGGAGACACTGAGTAGGGAGATACTTTTCGCAAAGTTCTCAAAGTGCAATTTTTGGTTGCGCGAGGTGCAGTTTCTGGGGCACCTTGTCAACCATAAGGGTATTCTGGTTGATCCGGCCAAGGTAGAGGTCGTGATGCAGTGGCAGGTTCCGAGGTCTCCAAGTGAGATTCGAAGTTTTCTTGGTCTGGCGGGTTACTATCGGAGATTCATCCAAGATTTCTCCAAGATTGTTGTTCTATTGACCCGACTGACCAAGAAGTCGGTGACATTCCGCTGGCAGCCTGAGCAGCAGGCAGCTTTCGGGACTCTCAGATAGCGGTTGTGCGAGGCACCGATTCTGATTTTGACGGAGGGCGTCGACGATTTCGTGGTTTACTGTGATGATTCGATCATGGGTATGGGTGCAGTGCTGATGTAGCGGGGTCACGTGATAGCGTACGCTTTGAGGCAGTTGAAGCCTCATGAGGCGAATTATCCGACGCACAATTTGGAGTTGGGGGATATGGTTTTCCCCCTCAACATTTGGCGACACTACCTCTTTGGGGTTCGTTGTACCATTTACCCAGACCACAAGAGCTTGGCTGTATGTGGTGAAGGATTATGACTGTGAGATCCTTTGTCACCAGGGAAGGCCAATGTGGTGGCTGATGCTCTCAGCCGCAAGGTGGTAGCAGCTCCGATTCGGGACATATGCTTGAGGATGACAGTGATCACTCCATTGTTGGAGCAGATCTGAGAGGCGCATGTAGAGGCTATGAAGGAAGAGCACCGGAAGAGTGAGCACATAGTGGGTCAGGTGGCTTCCTTTGATTACGATAGCCTTGGGTTATTGACCCTGCATCGGAGGGTCTGGGTGCGATATATAGGCGGTGTACGACAAGTTCTAATGGAGGAGGCCCACAAGTCTAGGTTCTCCATCCATCCCGGGGCGATTAAGATGTATCGGGATCTTCGCCCAGATTACTGGTGGCCCTGCATGAAGCGCGATGTGGCCTGGTATGTGGAGCGGTGCTTGACTTGTAGGAAAGTCAAGGCCGAACATCAGCGACCTTACGGCAAGATGCAGCCGTTGGAGATTCCCGTGTGGAAATGGGAAGACATCACCATGGATTTCATAACCAAGCTTCCTAGGACTGCACGTGGAGTAGATTCGATTTGGGTCATCGTGGATCGATTGACAAAGAGTGAACACTTCATCCCAGTCCAGGAGAGTATATCGGCTGAGAAGCTAGCCGAGATCTACGTACGCGAGGTGGTGGCACGTCATGGAGTGCCGGTATCGGTTGTGTCAGACCGAGATGTTCGCTTCACTTCCAGATTTTGGAAGCGGTTTCACGAAAAGATGGGTACTCATCTTTACTTCAGTACAACTTTTCACCCTCAGACGGATGGGCAGAGTGAGAGGACGATTCAGACTCTAGAGGATATCCTACGCGCATGCGTATTAGATTTTGGCGGCAGTTGGGATTCGTATCTTCCGTTAGCAGAATTTTCGTATAACAACAGTTATCACGCTAGCATAGATCGAACTCCCTTCGAGATGCTCCACGGGAGGAAATGTAGGACCCCAATCTGTTGGGGCGAGGTCGGTCAGAGAGTCATGGGGAGTACCGAGGTGGTACTCAAGACCACTGAGAAAATTCAGCAGGTCTGGAGCAGGCTTCAGACTGCTCATCGTCGGCAGAAAAGCTATGCCGACAAGCGCCGGTCAGACTTGGAGTTTCATGTAGGCGACATGGTTCTCCTGAAGGTGTCACATTGGAAAGGTGTCATCCGGTTTAGGAAGAGGGGCAAGCTGGGCCCCAGGTACATCGGTCCGTTCAGGGTTTTGGCTCGGGTGGGCCGGGTTGCTTACCATTTGGATCTTCCGGCAGAGCTCAGCCAGATCCACAACACTTTTCATGTCTCCCAACTGCAGAAGTGCTTAGTGGATGACTCCGCAGTTGTGCCTTTAGAGGATATTTAGGTGGATGATAGCCTCAATTACATCGAGAGACTAGTATCCATTCTCGACAGGAAGATGAAAGAGCTGAGGAACAAGAAGGTAGAGTTGGTAAAGGTGCAGTGGCTGCACCACAAGGGGTCTGAGTGGACTTGGGAACCTGAAGAGGAGATGAGGGAGCACTATCCGGAGTTGTTTAGGGCAGCAGACGTCGAGGACGAAGTCTGATTCAAGTGGGGGAGAATTGTAACACCCGTGATTTGAGGTAATGATAATTATTTAATTTTTATTGTTGGACTATGAGAGTAGTGATGGACTATTTGAGCTGGGACGTTAGTGAGTGGGCCGACTGAAGACCTACGTTGGGCGTAAGCTTGGCGTACGCGGGGCGTAGTAGCAACATTGGATGCGGGGGGTGGATGTGCATACGTGTAACGCCCGGACTTTGGTACGCATTTATTTACAAATTATTCATGTTTAGGCAAGGCTTTCAAACTTGCCTAAAAATCAAAAACCCTAGGGTTAGGAAACCCTAGATTTCGACTCCAAGGTGGCCAAAGGAAAGGGTTTGAAAACCCTTAGGGATTTTCGAAAAATAGGGTTCTTAAACCCTAATTTGCGAAAATTTAAAGACCTTAGGGTTTAATAGCCATAAACCCTAATTTTGTCTAGTTCAATCAAATGTACCAAATCTAATTGAAAACAAAAACCATATGCTCTAATACCACTGATGGGTTTTGTACATAACAAACAATCCTATGTGTGCATGCAACCCTAAGGTGAGCATCTATGTTTTCACTATTAGACATACAAGCATTGAACACAAAAACAAGAAATCCTAGGAGGTACATGTAATTTTCGGAATTAACATATAATTAGGGTTAGGATACATACCTTGATTGTTATATTGTAATAACAATCAAATCCTTGAAGATCTTGAAGTTTGGTAGCAAGCGCCACAAGTGTCGCGCCTCTAATGGCTCACAAACAAACCTAGCAACCAAGGATTACTATGGAGAGAGAGAGAGAGAAGTAGAGTAGAATTTCATCCCTTAGCCTTTCTTGGAGTGCCTTTTTCGAAATCCAACCCTATAGGGGTTTATATAGGTGATAAGGAAGGTTTAGGATAAGGCAGGTGTATCTTAGATAACCCTAATCCCTTAACTTCCTCCCTAAGGCTTCCAAGGCACCCTTAGAGCCCAAGGAAACCCTAGGACACTCTAGATTTCATTCCCCACCTCTAAGGGAGGTTCTAGAATGCTCAATGCACAACTTTTGAACATTGTCACCTTTAGTCCTTGCAGTTTCAATTAATTCCTTTAATCCCAAAATTAATTCCAAATTAATTTTTGATTAAATATTAATTAAACAATATGATTTCTAATTAATATATTATATCCATAATACATTAATAAATCATTTATCTTGATTATTAATTTATTAACCAAGCAATAAATTAATAAATCATTCTTCTCTCTCCAATAATTATCCTATTCAATTGCCAGGTTTGAAGGCAACCCAAAAAGGACATTGCTACTATCAATTCAAGTACATAACAATTATAGTTATGGTCTTAGACACCTAATCCAACACTTAATCCCCACCCTTTGGCCTCATTTACAGCCTCCTTGTCCCAAACCCTAATCCATGAAACCCTAGAGCTTTCCTTGAGTGTGTGAGCCATTTTGAGTGATCTTTATGCACTTTTGAAGCTTGTGGAAGAAGAAGAAGATAGAAGGCTCAAGAGGGAAGGAGTAGATCCAGAAGCTACACTCCATTTGCTACATTTTCTGGTAATCAAGTCTCTAACTTGATCATTCTTTTCTTAGATCTATTTACTTCTATTTTATGAGGGTTTTGGTTCAAGAACCTTGGTCTTTGGGATTTGGACGTCCCAAGTGACTTATATCTCAGATCTGGGATCTAGAAGGGGTTCCATGGCATAAAGGTGCAAACTTTATGACCATGGAAGCCCCATGCAAGCTTATAAGCATTAATATGGCCTTTTTAGCCCTAAGAGGCCATGCATGGAAGGAAAGCTAGGAACTTTACGTGTCCAACTGATGTTCAAAGCCTAGATCTAGTATAGTGTGCCTTGGTTTAGGGTGTTATGGCTTGTGGACCAAGATCTATGTTTTAGAGAAGTTAGGGTTTGAGCTAAACCCATTAAGAAGGACTAAGAGCAGGTAAAGTTGGAAACTTTACCCTTACAAGTGTATTCCTAGTGTGTAAATGAAGTTTGGAGTTTGGATCTAAAGGGTAGGAGCTTAATCCATTGAGATGGCTCAATCAGACAAGGGAACTCGGCGAGTCCATAAAGGGACTCGACGAGTTGATTTGGTTTTTCCCGTTTTAGCTTAAGGTAGAACTCGACAATTCGGTGAAGGGACTCGATGAGTTAAATCGGTAGATCGCTACTGTGAGTAGCCTGGAAACTCGACGAGTCAGGAGGAGACTCAACGAGTTAGATCGCGATTTCAGGATCTAGTACTCGACGAGTTGATGGAGCAACTCGACGAGTTGGGTCAACCAGAAGGTTGACTTTGACCCACGCGTTGACTTTGACCAGGGGTGTAACATTCGTCTCTCGAGGTATTATTTAGATTATGTAACGTAATATTAGCTTTAGGCTAACACTTGGACAATGGACCTTTTGGGGTGGACCTTAACAAAATAGGCCAAGAAGTTGGTTTGCCCATAAGCCGTACGTTGGGCGTAACCTGGCGTACGCGGGGCGTAGTGGCACATTGGATTCGAGGGACTTGGGGGCGTACGCGCAGCGTACCAAGAGGTACGCCCAGCGTACGCGGGCACATGCCAAACCCTAATTTTTAGGGTTTAAGACATATAAATACCCCATTATAGCCTCCCCTCTGGCCTCCTCACCAGTCCCTCACCCTCAGAAAACCCTAGTTCGCCTCATACTCCATTGTTGTGTGTGCTTGACCTTTTTGAGTTCATTTTGGTGAAGAAAGGCTTGGAAGAAGTGAAGAGAAGTTGGAGGAGAAGCACTTGAGTATCTTGAACTCAAGAATCTGGAACTAGTTCATCTTTTGGCACCCAAAGGAGGTATAAAGCTCCTATCTTTCCTCTTAGAAGCTTAGATCTAGGGTTTTGAAGCTTTGGACCTTTTTAGGTCCAAAGAATGGATCTTGTTCATGCAACTTCGTTTTTGAGCTTAGGGTTGCCACCCTTGAATCTCAAAGTGTCCCTTTAGCAGTAAAGTTGAAAGCTTTGAGGCCTTTATGTAGCCATGCATGAGATCTAGCCATTTCCATGGAAGTTTATTGCTATTTTTAGAGTTGGGTTCATTTGGTGGGTTGCAAGCCACCAAGTGATCGACTTTATGGGTTAGGACAAAGTATTGGACTCAGATCTGTAGTTTGGACGTAGTGTCTTAAGGGGTTAAGCAGTTTTGGACAAAATGGCTTAACAGGAGAGTACGTTGGGCGTACACGCCAGTACGCGCAGTGTACAAGCCATTCAAGCAGTACACGCAATGTACAGAAGGGTACGCTCAGCGTACGCTCAGACAGTGGGCTTTATCTTATTGGGCCTCGGTTTGGACCAAGCTTTAGACATAGCAGTAGTTGGGCCGTGATGGGTCTTCAGAAGTAAGTCAAGGACCCAAGGACTAGTTGGGCTTGAGAGGAAAGCTCATTTGAGGAGTTGGGCCAATTTAGAAAATTAGGCCATTTGGAGACGTTAATGGGCTTTAATGAGTTTGGAAGGACTAGGCCTAGGTCATGGCCTAAATTAGATCAAAAAGGGGTAAAACGGTCATTTTACCCTTAGAAGGATTCTCAGTTTTTGACTAAGTGTTTATTTGGTCATAATAGCCGGAGAGTAGTTGGAGCAGCGGAAAGAGTTACCTTGCACGAGTTTTCAGCAGCCAGATTAAGAGGTAAGTGTCTCTCCAGTAGGAACGGGTCTAAGGCCACAATGTCGGCCCATTTAGTTGATAGTAGTTTCGGGCTTCGGTCCGATGCCGAGGCGGTCCCAAGGAGAGTATATGTATGCTTGATGTCTTTGTGATTCATGCATGTTATGTGTTATGTGTTCCGGGGCAAGTCCGATGTATGTTAGTGTATATGTTATGTGTTTTGTGTTCCGGGGTAAGCCCGATGCATGTTAATTTATATGTTATCAGTTATGTGTTCCAGGCTTCGGACCGATGTCGGGTTAAGCCCGATGCAGTTTATATGTTATGCTATATATTTATGATATATGTTATGTTGTGTATGTGTCGGGGTAAGCCCGATACCGGGGCAAGCCCGATGCCAGACGTAGTCTGATGCTGGGGTGAGCCCGATGTCGGGCAGGAGTCCGATGTCGGGTAAGTCGATGTCGAGTTCGTCCTGATGCAGTTGGGAGTAATCCCAGAGTTATGATATTTGTTATATGTTATGTGTTTGGTATGTGGTAGTTTGGGGGAGCTCACTAAGCTTCGTGCTTACAGTTTTCAGTTTTGATTTCAGGTACTTCAGCTAGTAAAGGGAAGGGCTTGGGTTGATAGCATGGCACACACCACAGTCTTTCTGGCCTAGGAGATTACTCTGATATTTCTATTATATGATTTTGTCAGAGTATTGATATGATGTTTTGAGATACATGATACATGGTTATCTTTATGATTATGGATGGTTTATGGTTTTATAATAATTTTCAAAACGAAGTTTTTGGACTGTATTTTTGGGATGTTTCAAGGGGTAAAATGGTCATTTTACCCTAAAAAGGATTATCAGATTTTGATTAATTGTTATTATGAAATTGATAGTCGAGGAGTCGCCGGAGCAGCAGTCGGAGATTCCTCACTCGAGTTTTCAGCAGTCAGCCTTGCGAGGTGAGTTTCCTTCAGTAGGAACGGGTCTACGACACCAAGGCCAGCCCGTATATGTGATATGATAGTAGCTGAGTGTGGGCGGGGCCCGAATCTCATAGCAGCCGAGTGTGGGCGAGGCCCGAATCTCGTAGTATTATTTGAGTATAGTTATGTGACTGTTTGATAGGAGTAGATATACTTTTTTTCTGTGTGATACTTGTATGCATGTTAGACAACGGAGTAGTTCGCCATGGGGATCCCCGATCCTGTTTGTGAGGAAGAAGGATGGGTCGCATAATATGTGCATAGACTACCGGGAGCTGAATAAGGTAACGGTGAAGAACCGTTATCCCCCCCCCCCCCCCGAGGATCGATGATTTGTTTGACCAGCTACAGGGTGCATCTTGGTTCTCCAAGATTGATCTGTGATCGGGTTATCACCAGATGCGAGTCAGAGATGAGGATGTGTAGAAGACAGCTTTTAGGACTCGCTATGGTCACTATGAGTTCGTGGTGATGCCGTTTGGGCTCACCAATGCTCCAGCCGCATTCATGGACCTCATGAACCGCGTGTACAGACCGATGTTGGATCGGTCTGTGATAGTCTTCATCGATGATATATTGGTCTATTCCAAGACTCAGGAGCAGCATGAGGAGCACCTGAGAGAGGTGGTGGAGACACTGAGGAGGGAGAGACTTTTTGCGAAGTTCTCCAAGTGTGAGTTCTGGTTGCGCAAGGTGCAATTTCTTGGGCATCTCGTCAACCAGAAGGGTATTCTGGTTGATCCGGCCAAGATAGAGGCCGTGATGCAGTGGGAGGTTCCGAGGTCTCCAACTGAGATTCGGAATTTTCTTGGTGTAGCGGGTTATTATCGAAGATTCATTCAGGATTTCTCCAAGATCGATGTTCCTCTGACCCGACTGACCAAGAAGTCGGTGACATTCTGCTGGGGGCCTGAGCAGCAGGCAGCCTTCGAGACGCTTAGACAGCGGTTGTGCGAGGCACCGATTTTGACTCTGCCGGAGGGAGTTGATGACTTCGTAGTTTATTGTGACGCGTCGATTACGGGTATGGGTGCACTTTTGATGCATATGGGCCATGTGATAGCTTACGCTTCGAGGCAGATGAATCCTCACGAGGCTAACTATACGACGTATGATTTAGAGCTGGGGGTTGTGGTTTTCGCCCTCAAGATTTTGCGGCATTACCTCTACGGAGTCCGTTGTACCGTTTACACGGACCACAAGAGTTTGAGGTACCTCATGGATCAGCCGAATCTGAACATGAGTCAGCGTCAGTGGTTAGATGTGGTGAAGGATTATGACTATGAGATCCATTACCACCCGGGCAAGGCCAATGTGGTGGCCAACGCCCTGAGCCGCAAGGCGGTGGCGGCTCCAATTAGAGATATATATTTGAGGATGACAGTGATTACTCCACTGCTAGAGCAGATTAGAGAGGCGCAGGTTGAGGGCCCGAAGGAAGAGCGCCAGAAGTGTGAGCGGATTATAGGCTGTGTGTCCTCATTTGATTATGATAGTCGAGGGTTGTTGACCCTACATGAGAGGGTTTGGGTTTCGTACTGGGGCGGAGTACGGCAGGTTCTGATGGATGAGGCCCATAAGTCGAGGTTCTTCATCCATCCTGGGGCGACGAAGATGTATCGGGATCTTCGCCATGATTACTAGTGACCCTGCATGAAGCGGGATGTTGCTTGGTACGCGGAGCGGTGTTTGACCTGCAGGAAAGTCAAGGCTGAGCACCAGAGACCACACGACAAGATGCAGTCGTTAGACATTCCCGTGTGGAAATGGGAGGATATCACCATGGATTTCATTACCAAGCTTCCCAGGACCGCATATGGAGTAGATTCGATATGGGTCATCGTGGATCAGTTGACCAAGAGTGCTCATTTTATCCTGATCCAGGAGAGCATATCGGCCAAGAAGTTGGCTGAGATATACGTGCGTGAGATAGTGGCACGGCATGGAGTGCTTGTCTCGGTGGTGTCAGACCGAGATGTCCGTTTCACTTCCAGATTTTGGAAGCGGTTCCACGAGGAGATGGGTCCTCGTCTCCACTTCAGCACCGCTTTCCACCCTCAGACGGACGGACAGAGCGATAGGATGATACAAACTCTCGAGGACATGCTACGCGCATGTGTTTTAGATTTCGGTGGCAGTTGGGATACATATCTTCCGTTAGCGGAATTTTCGTATAACAACAGTTACCACGCCAGCATAGACCGACCTCCCTTCGAGATGCTCTATGGGAGGAAGTGTAGGACCCCAATCTGTTGGGGCGAGGTCGGTCAGAGAGTCATGGGGAGTACAGAGGTAGTACTCAAGACTATAAAGCGGATCCAGCAAGTCCGGAGCAGGCTCCAGACTGCTCAGAGTCGGCAGAAGAGCTACGCCGACAAGCGGCATTTAGATTTGGAGTTTCAGGTAGGCGGCATGGTCCTCCTGAAGGTGTCACCTTGGAAAGGTGTCATCCGGTTCCGGAAACGGGGAAAGCTAGGCCCCAGGTACATTGGTCCTTTCAGGGTTATAGCCTGGGTGGGCAGGGTGGCTTATCGGTTCGATCTACCAGCAGAGCTCAGTCAGATCCATAACACTTTCCATGTTTCCCAGTTGCGGAAGTGCTTAGTGGATGATTCAACGATTGTGCCCTTGGGGGATATTCAGGTTGACGACATCATAACTACATCGAGTGACCGGTGGCGATTCTAGATCGCAAGACGAAAACCTTGAGGAACAAGGTTGTTCAGTTAGTGAAGGTGCAGTGGTAGCACCGTAAGGGTTCAGAGTGGACATGGGAGCCCGAGGAAGAGATGAGGGAGCACTACCCGGAGTTGTTTTCAGACGCAGCAGACTTTGAGGACGAAGTCTAACAGAAATGGGGGATAATTGTAACACCCGGACTTTGGTACGTATTTATTTACAAATTATTCATGTTTGAAAAGATACTCGACGAGTTGGAAGCCCCAGACTCGTCGAGTAGAAGTTTGTCTTAGACGCGGGATTTCAGCCACCTAGTCAATGAGTCAAGAGCCCTCGACTCGGCGAGTAGGCATGGCAGAGTGAAACCCTAACTTCGGGGTTTTGCACCCTATTTAAGCATCTTAATCCCCACCCCTTGGCCTCATTTACAGCCTCCTTGTCCCAAACCCTATTCCACGAAACCCTAGAGCTTTCCTTGAGTGTGTGAGCCATTTTGAGTGATCTTTGTGCACTTTTGAAGCTTGTGGAAGAAGAAGAAGATAGAAGGCTCAAGAGGGAAGGAGTAGATCCAGAAGCTACACTCCATTTGCTAAATTTTCTGGTAATCAAGTCTCTAACTTGATCATTCTTTTCTTAGATCTATTTACTTCCATTTTATGAGGGTTTTGGTTCAAGAACCTTGGTCTTTGGGATTTGGACGTCCCAAGTGACTTATATCTCAGATCTGGGATCTAGAAGGGGTTCCATGGCATAAAGGTGCAAACTTTATGACCATGGAAGCCCCATGCAAGCTTATAAGCATTAATATGGCCTTTTTAGCCCTAAGAGGCCATGCATGGAAGGAAAGCTAGGAACTTTACGTGTCCAACTGATGTTCAGAGCCTAAATCTAGTATAATGTGCCTTGGTTTAGGGTGTTATGGCTTGTGGACCAAGATCTATGTTCTAGAGAAGTTGAGGTTTGAGCTAAACCCATTAAGAAGGACTAAGAGTGGGTAAAGTTGGAAACTTTACCCTTATAAGTGTATTCCCAGTGTGTAGATGGAGTTTGGAGTTTGGATATGAAGGGTAGGAGCTTAATCCATTGAGATAGCTCAATCAGACAGGGGAACTCGACGAGTCCATAGAGGGACTCTACGAGTTGATTTGGTTTGTCCCGTTTTATCTTCAGGTAGAACTCGACGAGTCAGGGGGAGACTCGACAAGTTAGATCGCGATTTCAGGATCTAGGACTCGACGAGTTGATGGAGAAACTTGACGAGTTGGGTCAACCAGAAGGTTAACTTTGACCCATGTGTTGACTTTGATCAGGGGTAAAATGGTCATTTTACCCTAAGAAGGATTATCAGATTTTGATTAAGTGTTATTATGAAATTGATAGCCGGAGAGTCGCCAGAGCAGCAGTCAGAGATTCATCCTTCCAGTTTTCAGCAGTCAGCCTTGCGAGGTGAGTTTCTTCAGTAGGAACGGGTCTACAGCACCAAGGTCGGCCCGTATATGTGATATGATAGTAGCTGAGTATGGGCGGGGCCTGAATCTCATAGTAGTCGAGTGTCGGCGAGGCCCAAATCTCGTTGTATTATTTGAGTATAGTTATGTGGTTGTTTGATATGAGTAGATATACTTCTTGTCTGTGTGATACTTGTATGCATGTTAGACAACGGAGTGTGGGCGGGCCTTTAATCTCCTAGACAGCAAAGTGTGGGCGGGGCCCGAATCTCCTAGACAACAGAGTATGGGCGGGGCCCGAATCTCCTAGACAGCAGAGTGTGGGCGGGGCCCGAATCTCCATAAGAGTGGACGGGGCCTGTATCTCTTAGTTGCATGTTATCTATATGGTATGTGGTAGTTTGGGGAGACTCACTAAGCTTCGTGCTTACAGCTATCAGTTTTGGTTTCAGGTACTTGCGGTAGCAAGGGGAAGGGCTCGGGATGATTGCAGTGCACACACTATTTGTTTAGCCTGGGATGTTTATTCTCTGATATTTTGATATACATTGATATGATGTTTGAGATATTGTGACATGTGTTTTGGATAACTATGGTTTTATTAATAATTAAAAACGAAAATTTTGTTTTGTATTGTTGGGATGTTTCAGTACGCGCAGCGTACGCGAGCAGACTTAAAACCCAAATTTTTAGGGTTTAAGCCATATAATTACCTCATTATGTCCCAAACCCTAGCCTCCTTACCAGCCCCCTTGACTCGGAAACCCTAGAAACCTAACCTTCTTCATCATTGTGTGATTCTGATCTTGTGAAGCTCATTTTGGTGGTTTGAAGCTTGGAAGGAGAAAGAGGAAGTTGGTGAAGAAGAACTTGTGTAGCTTGAGCTCAAAGATCTGAGATATCATCATCATCTAGTACTCATTTGAGATAAAAAAGCTCACAACTTGCCTCGTGTATGCTTAGATCTATGTTAATGGTGTTTTGGACCTTTTTGGGTCCCAAGAAGGGATTTTTATGGTCCAAATTCGTTTCTAGGCTTAGGGTTGCCACCCTTAGTGCTATATGAGCCCCAAGAACAGAAAAGTTTCCATCTTGAAGGTCTTATTGTGGCCATGCGTGAGTTTTAGTGATTTCCATGGAAGTTAGTTGCCATGTTTCAAGTTTGGGTCCATTTGGTGGGTTGCAAGCCACCAAGTAATCGACTTTATGGATTAAGACATTTTATGGGACTCAGATCTGCGTTTGGAACTTAAGGTCTTAAGGGATTAAGCCTTTTTGGAGTTTATGGCTTAACAGGTTAGTACGATGGGCGTACAAGCCCGTACCCACAGCATACAAGCCATGCACGTTGTACACTTAGCGTACAGAGGAGTACGCCCCGCGTACTCACTGGATTAGGGTTTTCGTCAATTAGGCCTCGGTTTGGGCCATTCCATGGACTTTGCTATTTTGGGCCATAGTGGGCCATCAGAAATCAGTTAGTTTGGGCTAAGAATATGTTTGGCTTAAGAGAAGGCCCATTTGAGGAGTTGGGCCCAATTTAGAAAATTGGGCCATTGGTGGTGAAACATCCCAAAAATACAACCCAAAAATTTTTGTTTGAAAACTTTACTAAACCATAATATCAAATATTAAAAGATAAATCCATGAATCATGTATCTCAAAATGTCATAATAAATTTATCAAATCAAAACTAGTGTCAAGATCATATCAAAATATCCGAGTCTAACTCCCAGGCTAAAACTGTGGTGTGTGCCATGCCATCATCCCGAGCCCTTCCCTTTGCTAGCTGAAGTACCTGAAACCAAAACTGAAACTGTAAGCACGAAGCTTAGTGAGCTCCCCCAAACTACACATACCATACAATAACATATAAAGCAACTACTGGGCCTTGCCCACTGCATCGGACCGAAGTCCGGAAGCTACATCAGACTGAAATCCGGAACTAACCAGGGCCTTGCCCTCTACATCGGACCGAAGTCCGGAACTAACCAGGGCCTTGCCCTCTGCATCGGACCGAAGTCCGGAACTGACTGAACAGAGCATAGCATAATCATAACTACTAGCATAAACACATATACTGCATACCGCATCAGACCGAAGTCCGGAACACTTAACACAAAGACATGCTTGAATCACAAAGACATCGAGCACACTGAACTACTGCATCGAACCGAAGTCCGGAACTACTGCTAACTAAACGGGCCAGCATTGTGGCCGTAGACCCGTTCCTACTGGAAGGAAACTTACTTCGAAACGCTGGCTGCTGAGATGCTAAATCTGAAACTGTCTGACTGCTTCTCCGGAAATCCCCGAGTACAAATCCCATAAACACTAAATCAAATACTGATAACTACTCTTAGGGTAAAATGACCATTTTACCCTTCTGATCAGAGTCAACGCTAAGGTCAAAGTCAACTCTCAGTCAACCCAACTCGCCGAGTCCCTCTACAGACTCGTCGAGTTCAAACAGTCATAACATCGGGACATCTCGATTCGACTCGTCGAGTCTCACCTTGGACTCGTCGAGCTCCTTTGTTTTCGAGTCTCACTCCTGTCCAACTCACTGAGTCATCTCCTTAACTTAGTGGTATCACTCATAATCGAAGAAGGGTTTGGGGACATCGATCCGACTCGTCGAGTCCCAAGAACAACTCGGCGAGTCCATTGCATGTTCAGACTATACAGTTGTTCCTAGGTGATTCCACTGCCTCCTTTTTATAGATCTGGACTCCTTAGGCTAGAATAACATGTAAAGTTGCTAACTTTACGTGCATGCATGATGCAATGAAGCTAAATCACCCAAAACAAGCTAGAAATTAGAGTCTAGGGCATAGAATGGGATATTGGCTGAATAAAGGTGATAACTTTGAGCTTCTGGAGCTCAAGAGTGCCTAGATCTAAAGTCCTTATAGACCCAAAAGCTCTCTACCCGAAATTATCTTGGAAAGGACCCCAAAAGTGGCAACAACAAGCTTTCAAGAAGATCTAAGTGAAAATAAGTCAAGGTACAAACTTTATACCTTCAAGAGCTCTGAAATGCAACTAAAACTCTGGATCTTCTGCCTCTTCTTGAATCACCAATGGATCTCTTCCTTCTCCTAACTTCAAATCACACAAAAATGGCAAGAAAGGCTTTAAGACACTCAATGGTTGCTAGGGTTTCCAGAATGGACTGTGGAGGTGATGGAGGCTGGGGTGAGGACTCATAATGATGCATAAATAGGGTGCAAACCCTAAGGATTAGGGTTTCCTCCTGATGAACCTACTCGCCAAGTCCATTTCCGACTCGTCGAGTAGTCCACTTAAACCCCGCGGTACAGCTCGCACCTACTCGACGAGTTAGGGCTACCAACTCGTCGAGTAGCTCTTATAAAATGAACATTTAGAGAATTACTTTCGAACCAGGAATGGGGCGTTATAATTCTCCCCCACTTGTCTTAGACTTCGTCCTCGAAGTCTGCTGAATCTGAAAACAACTCCGGGTAGTGCTCCCTCATCTCTTCCTCGGGCTCCCACATCCACTCCGAACCCTTGCGGTGCTGCCACTGCACCTTAACTAACTCTATTGACTTGTTCCTCAGCTTTTTCACCTTGCGATCTAGAATCGCCACTGGTCTCTCGATATAGTTCAGGCTATCATCAACCTGAATGTCCTCCAGGGGTACCACTGCTGAATCATCCACTAAGCACTTCCCCAACTGAGAAACATGGAACGTGCTGTGGATCTGGCTGAGCTCTGCTGGAAGATCTAACCGATAAGTAACCCGACCCACCCGGGCCAAAACCCTAAACGAAACAATGAATCTGGGGCCCAGTTTGCCCCTCTTTCGAAATCTTATAACACCCTTCCAGGGTGACACTTTCAGGAGGACCATATCACCCACCTGAAACTCCAAGTCTGAACGCCTCCTGTCGGCGTAACTCTTCTGTCGACTCTGCGCAGTCTGCAGTCTGCTATGGACCTGCTGGATCAACTCTGTGGTCTTGAGCACCACCTCAGTGCTCCTGATGACCCTCTGACCGGCCTCGCCCCAACAAATCGGGGTCCTACACTTCCTCCCGTAAAGCATCTCGAAAGGAGGGCGGTCAATACTGGCGTGGTAACTGTTGTTATACGAAAATTCCGCTAATGGAAGATACGTATCCCAACTGCCACCAAAATCTAGAACACATGCCCGCAGCATGTCCTCGAAAGTCTGAATCGTCCTCTCGCTCTGCCCGTCCGTCTGAGGGTGGAAAGCGGTGCTGAAGTGAAGACGAGTCCCCATCTCGTCATGAAACCGCTTCCAAAACCTGGAAGTGAACCGGACGTCTCGATCTGATACTACTGATACAGGCACTCCGTGCCGTGCCACTACCTCGCGCACATAAACATCGGCTAACTTTTCGGCCGATGTGCTCTCCTGAATCGGTATGAAATGCGCGCTCTTGGTCAGCCGATCCACTATGACCCAAATCGAATCAACTCCACGTGCGGTCCTGGGAAGCTTAGTGATGAAATCCATAATGATATCCTCCCATTTCCACACTGGAATGTCTAACGGCTGCATCTTGCCATGGGGCCTCTGATGTTCCGCCTTGACCTTCCTACAGGTCAGGCATCTCTCCACATACCAAGCTACGTCTCGCTTCATGCAGGGCCACCAATAATCGGGTCGAAGATCTCTGTACATCTTCGTCGCCCCCGGGTGGATGGAGAACCGAGAGTTGTGGGCCTCAACCATTAGTACTTGATGTACTCCTCCCCAGTATGGTACCCAAACTCTCCCATGAAGGGTCAACAATCCTCGACTGTCATAGTCAAAGGAAGCTACTCGGCCAACAATCCTCTCACACTTCTGCCTCTCCTCCTTCAGGCCCTCAACCTGTGCCTCTCTAATCTGCTCCAACAATGGAGAAATCACTGTCATCCTCAGACAAATATCCCTGATCGGGGCAGCTACCGCCTTGCGGCTCAGGGCGTCGGCCACTATGTTGGCCTTGCCCGGATGATAAAGGATCTCACAGTCGTAATCCTTTACCACGTCTAACCATCGGCGCTGCCTCATGTTCAGATTCGGCTGATCCATGAGGTACCTCAAACTCTTGTGGTCCGTGTAAATGATACAGCGGACCCCATAGAGGTAATGTCTCCAAATCTTGAGGGCGAAAACCACTGCCCCCAGCTCTAAATCGTGTGTCGGATAGTTAGCCTCGTGAGGCTTCAACTGTCTAGAGGCATAAGCTATCACATGCCCTCGCTGCATCAACACTGCTCCCATACCTGTGATCGAAGCATCACAGTAAACTACAAAATCCTCTACTCCCTCTTGCAGGGTGAGAATCGGCGTCTCGCACAATCTCTGTCTGAGGGTCTCAAATGCTGCTTGCTGCTCAGGCCCCCAGCGAAACACCACCGACTTCTTGGTCAGTCGGGTGAGCGGAACTGCTATCTTGGAGAAATCCTAGATGAATCTCCTGTAGTACCCTGCCAGTCCTAGGAAACTCCGAATCTCAGTTGGAGACCTCGAGACCTCCCACTGCATCACGGGCTTTATCTTGGCCGGATGTAACATCCCAAAAATACAGTCTGAAAATTTCATTTTAAATCGGTAATAAAACCATAGTCATCATACGTCATAGAAAAATCACAACAATGTATCACAGAATAATATAACAACTGTCATGTATATCAGAGTATAAACATCCCAGGCTGAACAAATGGTGTGTACATTGCAATCTTTCGGAGCTCCTCTTTTGAAAACTGAGTACCTGAAACCAAAACTGAAACTGTAAGCACGAAACTTAGTGAGCTCCCCCAAACTACCACATACCATACAATAACATATAAAGCACATACTGGGCCTTGCCCACTGCATCAGACCGAAGTCCGGAACTATCTAGGGCCTCGCCCACTGCATCGGACCGAAGTCCGGAACTAACTAGGGCCTCGCCCACTGCATCGGACCGAAGTCCGAAACTAACCAGGGACTTGCCCTCTGCATCGGACCGAAGTCCAGAAACTGCATCGGATCGAAATCCGGAACTAACCAGGGCCTTGCCCTCTGCATCGGACAGAAGTCCGGAAACTGCATCGGACCGAAGTCCGGAACTAACCAGGGCCTTGCCCTCTGCATCAGACCGAAGTCCGGAAACTGACTGAACATAGCATAACATAATTATAACTACTAGCATAAACACATATACTGCATACTGCATTGGACCGAAGTCCGGAACACATAACACGAAGACATGCTTAAATCACAAAGACCTCAAGCACACTGAACTACTGCATCAGACCGAAGTCCGGAACTACTGCTAACTAAACGGGTCGGCATTGTGGCCGTAGACCCGTTCCTACTGGAAGGAAACAATAAATACATACTTTGGATAATTACTACATTACCCCTAGCTTGGCTTACCCAAGCCCAAGGCCCAATCCATAGGCCTAAAGTCAACTAGGGATCAAAGCCCAACATATGCCCCAACTTTCCAAATTGGGCCCAAACCTCTATATGGACTACCCTTAAGGCCCAATTGTTCAGTCCAGTCCAACATGTCTCATTCTAAGGGCCCAATATCATACAACCATCTAGGCCCAAACTATGGCCCATCTATGGCCCAATTTTCCAAATTGGGCCCATACCCTCCTATGGACCTTACCCTAAATCCCATTAAATTATTCTAGTCCATTTGCTTGTTCTTGGACGGCCCAACACAAAGCCCAAGTGAAATTAGGGTTTCTCATAAAATGATAATTAGGGTTAAGTGTTTCTTACTTAACCCATTGGTTAAGTGTTTCTTACTTAACCCATTAAGGACTTAATCCATTAATTGCTTTACTCCACTAGATAAGTTATATGGAATAATTGGGCTTAATACACATTCCAATCCCAATAGCCCCAAAGTGGGTCCAAATAAGTCCAAGGCCCAAATGCTAACAATTAGGGTTTTCCACCCAAACATGGCCCAATAGGCCCAAAACCAATCTCTAAGCCCATTAGGGTTTGCTAGTGGGGCACCACCCACTACCACCTCGGGTAGTGGTGGTCAATTGCGGCTCACGGCGGCGGCCACCACCCTACGGTGGTGGTTTTGAGTTTCTTTTTATTATTCATCTTGCTAATTACAATTACACTGCTTTAATTCAAAATAACCATACACTAACTAACTAACATGCACACGCACACAGCCACCCTAGTGGTGGCCGGCGGTGGCTCGCGGCAGCAGCCACCATGGCTGGCGGCCATGGTGGGGATCTATTCCGTTTTCCGGCCATTAACACCTTCTACAACAAAACACACACACCTACAAGATTTCTATTTGCACAAAGGTCCAGCCACCCTCCCTTGGTGGCTCACGGTGGCGGCAACAACACTAAAAAGGCAGCAGAAGTGGCGGCTTTTGCGATAACAGCCACCACCTCACGATGGTGGCAGCGGTTCTCTTGTTCCCCACTCGAACAACGCACATACACACTCGAAAACATGTCCTGAAGACCGAGGCACCTTCGACCCAGCCACTTCGGGTGGCAGGCGACGAACGGAACCCTAGAGATGGCGACCCACAGCGGCGGCGGCCCTAAACGGCGACCATAGGATTGCTAGCGGCAGCACCTGACGTACACAACACCCAATCATAGAAAGAACGAAGAAGAAGGATAGGTGGTTGGTTTGCGGTGGACTAACCGGAAGTTCGGTTGCTCATACTCGACAACAGCATTCACTGCCTCCTTCGTGGGTCTCGGCGGCTCCTCCCGTGGCAGCGATGCGGTGGTACTCGTCGGTGAGGCAGCATGCGACGCTCTTGACTGGTCCGAAGAACAAGAGGAAGGTGGCGGCTGAAAGAGTAACGCATGGTGATAGCGGCTGGAGTAAAAGAAATGGTCTCTTAGGTTTAGGGTTGAAGGAAGCGACGTGGGGAAGGGATACGGGTATATCCCGTATCTTATTTCAAACTTATGATCGAATTATTCAACTTCAGCCCCTCCACTCCAATTTGTTTTCAATCTAAATCCAAAACATACCAAATAGTTCCTTAAGCCTTCAAATCTTTTCAATTTAAGTCCCGAACATACACTTTTAGCCCTCGACTTTCAAAATTCTTCACAACTTAGTCCGGGACTTACATTTATTAATTTATTTAAATAAACGGGGCGTTACAACTCTCCCCCACTTAAATTACATTTCGTCCTCGAAATCATTTCTTACCATTCCTTACGCGCCCAACTACTCAAGTATCATGACCACAATCCTGGGCACACCCTAGCTTTCCCAGGGCAACCAAAACTATCCCTCGCAGGGCCCTAGAACCCGAAGATATGCAAATTTATTGCATTACGATCACATTACTCACTCTGAAATCTATAGTTTTAGGACGATCTGACCCTCTAACTGACCGCCCATACTGAATCATTACTGCTGACTCCAATCCACTTGTCTCTCAGCTGCCTACTCATCTTCTGATAACTCAAGGCTCCCACTAAAAGAACAGAATCACAGACCCCCTATCCCTGCGATTTACTTATACGTAGCCAAAACTCATATAATCCTGCTGTAAGTGACTTATCATAACCCAAGCTATCTGTGACTCTAACCATACATGAAATCCCCAAATACCATCACCGCTTAAGACACTGACTGTCTGAAGCATTGAAATTTCTAAAACACTGTACTGCCTGAAACACTTACTGCCTGAACACTTACTGCCTGAACACTGAACTGCCTGAAACACAGAACTACCTGAAATATTGAACTACCTGAAACAGCATGCTGCTACATGGCTACTTTCCAACATCTATCGAGACCTTCCTGGTCTCAATTTTTCGCCAATAATCTGAAATACCGGGTTCCGGCCTGGTTGCGGAGCCAGGGGACTCCCTAACTAGTCGCCTCACACGACTTCTGAACGAAACCCTTCTCTAGAACTAGTTGCCACTAGTTAACTTATCATTGTGGCCCTAACAGCCTTTTGATCTAACTGATTGGTTCCATACGTCGAATATTGACGTCACCAAACCCAAGGCTAAAAGTGATTGCTACATGACCATTGGTAGCCTTATGTCATAAATGACCTTAAGCAGTCCACTGCTTCTTTGCTCTCTTATCTGTAGTGGCGCTTCTACAGTCTTATCACTGGCTTAACCAAGTCTAATCCGTCTGGGAATCTCCGAAATCCAATCTGTGGATTTCCATATCCTCACTGCTATACCCAAACTGGTGGGTACTACTGTCCTTCCCGCGTCCTAACGACGCACCCACGCTATCTAATAACCTAGTGAATGCTACGACTACACCCGTAGACTTACAACACTTTATCACTATCTGCTGCTAGTGAATGCTACGGCTACTCTCGCAGACTTACAACACTCTAACACTATCTGACTGCTAGTGAATGCTACGGCTACACCCGCAGACTTACAACACTCTAACACTATCTGACTGCTAGTGAATGCTACGGCTACACCCGCAGACTTACAACACTCTAACACTATCTGGTTGCTAGTGAATGCTACGGCTACACCCGCAGACTTACAACACTCTAACACTATCTATACTCGATCGAACACGTGCTTGTCCCGCACTCAGCTGAACTCATGTCCTGACTGGAATCCCCAACCGGATTCCCTAAGTCCTACTAGCAAACATTCCGAGAACGCGATCTCATCATTGGCAAGTTTTTTCGAACTTCCATATCACACTCTCCTCGAACCATACAGCCACACGGGCTGTCTCCCTTTCAGACAAGGATGCAAAACTTATCCTAGTCTCAAAACTGCTCCCGCTTCTGAATCCTTGGGCGATTCTCCCCCACTTTGATTCAGCTAATGCCTTACAGCACACAAAACTAGAAGAATTCCCAATCCTTCTCACCACCCATGACCAATCTGCTAGAAACCACACTTACCATTGCTAGTGTTTTCAACACCAGCTAATCCAAAAGATCACACAACTTCTAAAAATCCGAATAAATCTCCGGTAATAACCCGCTAACCCAGGAAGCTCCGAATCTCAATTGGAGACCTCGGAATCTCCCACTGCATCACGGCCTCTAACTTGGCCGGATCGACTAGAATACCCTTCTGATTGACAAGGTGCCCAAGAAATTGCACCCCGCGCAACCAGAACTCACAATTGGAGAACCTTGCGAAAATTCTCTCCTTTCTCAAAGTCTCTAGCACCTCCCTCAGGTGCTTCTCGTGTTGCTCCTCAGTCTTGGAATAAACCAAGATGACGCTGTACTTTCCCAATCCCGTAATCTGGGTAATTGATCTATCACTATTCGTTAATGCTTCTCGGCATGCAATTGGCATATGACATCTCTTGAAAATATAATTCAGACACAAACCGAGGATAACTCAGGGTTACACCTACTCAAACCCTTGAAACGAAAGGCTCCCTTGTGCAGTTTCCTGCAAGTGCTGCACCGAATCTGACCCCGTTGGCCTCTCAGAAGCTGATCTGAAATCTACGGTCTCCTCCCGAGACCCCTCACTATAAGCAACTGATCTGGTTCCCTCTTCCTAGTGTGCTCTAAGTCAATATCCCACTCTCGAGCTCTAGAAGTCATATCATTCAGGGTCTTGCACCCCGAGATACTCACAATCTCCCTGCTATCATTCTACAGTATGTTCTGATAACTTACCTTCTTCATTTCCTCATCTGCTGCATACTGTGGTACCATATAAGCTATTTCCCGAGACTTGGCAGTGATCTCTGCCACAGTCTCAGTCGTCTGGTAGAGATCTAACAACTCTTGCGCCAACTGCTGCGCCTCAATCGCCTGGGCACACTCTGCCCAGAATCTAGTCCGAAAGTCATCCCATGACATAGCATTAACCGCATCATCACTCAACTCACTACCAACTTCTTCCTATCAATCTCATGCTCTATCCCTCAGGGGACAGGAAGTAAGTCAGATCTTGTCTCCTTTCGAGACAATGTCTGGGACAAAAGTGTTGGCGACATCTGCCAACCATCTACTGCTAACAATGGAGCCCCTAACCCCCACGACAATCTGAAGCCTCACAAACTCTGAATTCCCGAAACATCAACGTACGGGTCTCTATCATGACTGCTATCTCAGTGCATAATGCACTCGGTCTCTCATTACAAATCTCTATAATGTCCTCCTTGATCACACTGAGGATCATAGGAGTCTGGTCAATGATACTGCGCATAATTCTCAGATGGAATGAACTCCCTCATCTGATCATCAATCTGCCCGGCTACAGAGTCCGAGCCTGATCCCTCGTCGACGCTAGAACTACCATCTGGTCTACCACGTAGCGCCACTATACTCGGTAATATACCACCACTAACATCACAATGCTCATCAAAACTCGAGGGATCTCACACACTACAAGTTTCCTGGATTCATCTCAACCTTCCTTGATTCGAGTACGGATCCTCTGCTTTCAGTAGTACGGGCCCATACTACCTTCCACATCTATCCGTACTTTCCTCACGAACTGCCTCGACTCCACCAAGTCCCTTCTACTACTACTGTTCTCTGCTACTCTCATCCTAGGCTTGCCCTAGGGTAATCACCAACCCACTCTCCGCCATCAGCTGCATAAGAAGTCCCTGCTTTCTTCCCCTAACTAGCTCGCGAATACTATTACATATTACTCAGACTAGATAATTCTTCGAATGAGAGATCCTACCCTACAACGGTTGGACTCAAACAAGAGCTGCGAAATAGAGCTAGACCTAACCTTCTGAAATTATTTAGTCCTTGCAATATGTAACTTAACATATTCGTTTACTAGTTAGTGAAAGACAACTAGAACTCCTAAAAGCACAAAGCAAGCAGCATTCGGGCATTGAGTACACATAATCAAGCATATACTACTCTGGCTATCATACTGACTAATCTGTACTAGCATGCAGTTCTCAATAAGCTGGTACACATATAACAGGCACATAAGGCATCCTTCCTAAATCCTTAGCCCTAAACTAGCATGCAGTTCTCATAAAGTTGATACTCATACAATAGGCACATAAGGCATCCTTCCTAGATCCTTAGTCCTAATCTAGCATGCAGTTCTCATAAAGCTGATACTCATACAATAGGCACATAAGGCGTCATTCCTAGATCCTTAGTCCTAATCTAGCATGCAGTTCTCATAAAGCTGATACTCATATCATAACATAAACTTGTATGGGTAATTTGGGAGTACTTACTTGAGCTCGGCTGATTGCATGCACCACACCCTTTTTCACTTTTCAAAGTTCTTTTCTTTCTAAAAATTCTTTTTGCTTTTCTAAAACTCTTTTCTTTTGAAAACTTTATACCACTTCCTTAGTTTGAGTTCAGACACACTCGAGAGTGCGCCCGAATCCCTCAAACCAAGGCTCTGATACCAACTTGTAACATCCCAAAAATACAGTCTGAAAATTTCGTTTTAAATCGGTAATAAAACCATAGTCATCATACGTCATAGAAAAATCACAACAATGTATCTCAGAATAATATAACAACTGTCATGTATATCAGAGTATAAACATCCCAGGCTGAACAAATGGTGTGTGCATTGCAATCTTTCGGAGCTCCTCTTTTGAAAACTGAGTACCTGAAACCAAAACTGAAACTGTAAGCACGAAACTTAGTGAGCTCCCCCAAACTACCACATACTATACAATAACATATAAAGCACATACTGGGCCTTGCCCACTGCATCAGACCGAAGTCCGGAACTATCTAGGGCCTCGCCCACTGCATCGGACCGAAGTACGGAACTAACTAGGGCCTCGCCCACTGCATCGGACCGAAGTCCGGAAACTGCATCGGACCGAAGTCCGGAACTAACCAGGGCCTTGCCCTCTGCATCAGGCCGAAGTCCGGAAACTGACTGAACATAGCATAGCATAATCATAACTACTAGCATAAACACATATATTGCATACTGCATCGGACCGAAGTCCGGAACACATAACATGAAGACATGCTTGAATCACAAAGACCTCAAGCACACTGAACTACTGCATCAGACCGAAGTCCGAAACTACTGCTAACTAAACGGGTCGGCATTGTGGCCGTAGACCCGTTCCTACTAGAAGGAAACTCACCTCACACTGTTGAAGTCTCGTAGACACAATCCCACACTGCTGAAGTCCCGCAGACTCAACCCTAGCTGCTGGATGACAGATTCTCGAACTATCAACACCAAAATAACACCCAATTAATAATTGGGTTCTAACACATAACTATAAATACATACTTTGGATAATTACTACATTACCCCTAGCTTGGCTTACCCAAGCCCAAGGCCCAATCCATAGGCCCAAAGTCAACTAGGGATCAAAGCCCAACATATGCCCCAACTTTCCAAATTGGGCCCAAACCTCTACATGGACTTCCCTTAAGGCCCAATTGTTCAGTCCAGTCCAACATGTCTCATTCTAAGGGCCCAATATCATACAACCATCTAGGCTCAAACTATGGCCCATCTATGGCCCAATTTTCCAAATTGGGCCCATACCCTCCTATGGACCTTACCCTAAATCCCATTAAATTATTCTAGTCTATTTGCTTGTTCTTGGACGGCCCAACACAAAGCCCAAGTGAAATTAGGGTTTCTCATAAAATGATAATTAGGGTTAAGTGTTTCTTACTTAACCCATTAAGGACTTAATCTATTAATTCCTTTACTCCACTAGATAAGTTATATGGAATAATTGGGCTTAATACACAATCCAATCCCTATAGCCCCAAAGTGGGTCCAAATAAGTCCAAGGCCCAAATGCTAACAATTAGGGTTTTCCACCCAAACATGGCCCAATAGGCCCAAACCAATCTCTAAGCCCATTAGGGTTTGCTAGTGGGGCACCACCCACTACCACCTCGGGTAGTGGTGGTCAATGGCGGCTCGCGGCGGCGGCCACCACCCTACGGTGGTGGTTTTGAGTTTCTTTTTATTATTCATCTTGCTAATTACAATTACACTGCTTTAATTCAAAATAACCACACACTAACTAACTAACATGCACACGCACACAGCCACCCTAGTGGTGGCCGGCGGTGGCTCGCGGCGGCAGCCACCATGGCTGGCGGCCATGGTGGGCATCTATTCCGTTTTCCGGCCATTAACACCTTTTACAACAAAACACACACACCTACAAGATTTCTATTTGCACAAAGGTCCAGCCACCCTCCCTTGGTGGCTCACGGTGGCGGCAACAACACTAAAAAGGCAGCAGCAGCGGCGGCTTTTGCGATAACAGCCACCACCTCACAGTGGTGGCAGCGGTTTACTTGTTCCCCACTCGAACAACGCACATACACACTCGAAAACATGGCCTGAAGACCGAGGCACCTTCGACCCAGCCACTTCGGGTGGCAGGCGACGAACGGAACCCTAGAGATGGCGACCCACAGCGGCGGCGGCCCTAAACGGTGACCATAGGATTGCTGGCGGCAGCACCTGACGTACACAACACCCAATCACAGAAAGAACGAAGAAGAAGGATAGATGGGTGGTTTGCGGTGGACTAACCGGAAGTTTGGTTGCTCATACTCGACAACAGCGTTCACCGCCTCCTTCGTGGGTCTCGGCGGCTCCTCCCGTGGCAGCGATGCGGTGGTACTCGTCGATGAGGCAGCATGCGACGCTCTTGACTGGTCCGAAGAACAAGAGGAAGGTGGCGGCTGAAAGAGTAACACATGGTGATGGCGGCTGGAGTAAAAGAAATGGTATCTTAGGTTTAGGGTTGAAGGAAGCGACGTGGGGAAGGGATACGGGTATATCCCGTATCTTATTACAAACTTATGATCTAATTATTCAACTTCAGCCCCTCCACCCCAATTTGTTTTCAATCTAAATCCAAAACATACTAAAATAGACCCTTAAGCCTTCAAATCTTTTCAATTTAAGTCCCGAACGTACACTTTTAACCCTCGACTTTGAAAATTCTTCACAACTTAGTCCGGGACTTACTTTTATTAATTTATTTAAATAAACGGGGCGTTACACTGGATCTACTAGTATACCCTTCTGGTTGACGAGGTGACCAAGGAACTGCAACTCGCGCAACCAGAACTCGCACTTGGAGAACTTCGCGAATAGTCTCTCCCTCCTCAGCGTCTCCAGCACCTCTCTCAGGTGCTCCTCATGCTATTCCTGAGTCTTGGAATAAACCAAGATGTCATCAATGAACACTATCATAGACCGATCCAGCATCGGTCTGCATATGCGGTTCATGAGATCCATGAACGCGGCTGGAGCGTTGGTGAGCCCGAACGGCATCACCACAAACTCATAATGACCATAGCAGGTCCTAAAAGCAGTCTTCTGCACATCCTCATCCCTGACCCGCATCTGGTGATATCCTGATCGTAGATCAATCTTGGAGAACCAAGATGATCCCTGAAGCTGGTCAAATAAATCGTCTATCCTCGGGAGTGGGTAACGGTTCTTCACCGTTACCTTGTTTAACTCCCGGTAATCTATGCACATGCGGTACGACCCATCCTTCTTCCTCACGAACAAGATCGGGGCTCCCCATGGTGAACTACTTGGCCTGATGAAACCCTTGTCTATTAGCTCCTGCAGCTGCGTAGACAACTCCTGCATCTCTGGAGGAGCCAACCGATACGGTGCTTTGGCTATTGGAGCCGCACCCGGAACCAGGTCAATCTGAAACTCGACCTGTCTTTCCGGAGGTATCCCAGGCAAGTCCTCTGGGAATACGTCTGGATACTCTCGCACTACTGGTACATCGTCAACTGTCGACTTACCCTTCTCCCGGGCATTTATAAGATAGGTGATGTACCCCGCACAACCCTGCTGAACGTAGCGCCTCGCTCTCGCTGCTGAACAAAGAACTGGTCCGTGTTGTGGCCTCTCGCCCTGAATCACTAACTCTCCCCCACTGGGAGTGCGAACCCTCACTAACTGCAGCTCACAATCAATCACTGCCCCCATTGGGGCTCAGCCAATCCATACCCACTATAACCTTATTCCCTCGCAGGGGAATAGGAACCAAGTCCACTGAAAACTGCTCATCAAATAACTGCAGCGAACACCCCCTATGTACTCTCGCGACCCTGACGGTCCTGTCATCCGCTATCTCAACCTTAAGTGGACAATCCAGCTCCCCCGGAGCTCTGCTAAACCTCTTGCTAAGCGCAAGTGAAACAAATGATCAGGTAGCCCCCGAGTCAAACAATACTGTAGCTGAAATGTCGTTCACTAAGAACGACCCTATACGAAAACATATAACTATGAGAAACAATCAATATCAAATACAGAGATAAGAGGAAAATACATACCCGTCACCACATCAGGAGTCGCCCGCGCCTCCTCTGCTGTCATCTGGAAAGCTCTACTCTTCGCCACCGGCGCCTCAGCCCGACCCTGACGTCCGTCTGTAATCCTCAAAGTAGCAGGGGCAGGTGCTGCCACCTTCCCTGCTGCTACTAAACTCGGACACTGGGACTTTTTATGTCCCCTCTGATTGTAATGGAAGCATATCAGATCGGCTGCTGTGGTGGTGGTGGTGGCTGTACAATATCTACTCATATGTCCGGTCCGACCGCACTTGTAGCAGCCGGAGATCCCTGCCTTGCACGCCCCATCGTGCAATCTCCTACACTTGCCACACCTACTGTGGCTCTACTGTCCTCTGGATCTGTGATCCGCTACCTTGGGCTTTTTTCCCAAACTCCATGTGCCAGACGCCGCCTCTGGCTTCCTCTTCTTCTCCATCTCCAAATCTATCTCTCTCTCTCACGAGCCCTCGCAATCATGTCATCCAGCGTTTTATAGCTGGACCGGCTCACAAACTGACGGATATCACTCCGCAACATCTCATGATAACGGGCCTTCTTCATTTCCTCATCAGCCGCGTACTGAGGAACGAGAAGAGCCCTCTCCCTGAACTTGGCGGTAATCTCCGCCACTGTCTCTGTAGTCTGAGTGAGATCCTGAAACTCCCTGGCTAACTGCTGTACCTCAATAACCGGTGCAAACTCGGCTCTGAACCTGGTAGAAAAATCAACTTAGGTCATCGCATCAAGAGCTGCATCATCTCCGATAACATGCCCGATCTCCTCCCACCAATCTCGTGCCCTGTCCTTCAGAAGACAGGATGCTAGTCTCACCTTGTCCCCCTCGGGACATCTGCTGGTGCGGAACACATTGGCGACATCCGCCAACCACCTGGTACTCGCAATGGGATCCCATGCCCCATGGTAGTCTGGAGCTCCACAAGCCTGGAACTCCCTGAAGGTGAGTGTGCGCGACCCCATCATGGCCGCCACCTCAGCACAGAAGGTCCTCAACCTCTCATCCATCAGCTCTAAAATACCCTCCTTGATCGAACCGAAGATCACAGGAGTCTGCTCAAGTATGATGCAAGTAACCTCTGAAGAGAGGAACTCCTTGGTCTGCTCATCTAGATGCTCGGCCCCCGAGCCTGATCCTGATCCCTCGTCGGCTCCTGAACTGCCGACTGCTGGCCTAGGGCGTAAAACCACCATTCTGAAAACATATCATGACAAACGTCAGAAACATTGATATATCTCGAGGGATCGCTACTACTACAAGTTTCCTGGCCTCATCTCAGCCTTCCTCGATTCAAGTACGAATCCTCTGTTTTCAGTAGTACGGGCCCATACTACCTTCCACATCTATCCGTACTTTCCTCAAGAACTGCCTTGACTCCACAAAGTCACTTCTACTGCTACTGATCTCTGCTACTCTCATCCTAGGCTTGCCCTAGGGAAATCTCTGACTCCACCCAACCCAGTCCTCAGCTGCTGAAGGCCTCCTTGTAATGCCAATTAGCCATTACCCGAATACCATCACATGTGACGAGGCTCAGATAATCCTTCGAGTAGAAGACTCGTCCCTACAACGGTTAGACTCAAACAAGAGCTGCGCAATAGGGCCAAATTCAGTACTCTGAGATTATTCAACCCTGATCACATGTGACGTGACGTATTCACCTAATGACTAACTCCCATCACGCAGAGTCCCACAAAGCACAAAGCAAGCAGCATTCAGACACAGGAGACTACTCAAGCAATCCTATCCTCATAACAAGAAACTGTACTAGCATACAATGCTAAGCTCATACTATTAGGCATAACCTAAACAGGCTATCCTACTACTGTCTACTCAATACTAGAATGCAATTTTCATATAGCTGAAACACATATAACAGGCATATAAGGCATCCTCCTAGATCCTTACTCCTATTCTAGCATGCTGTTCTACTGAAACTGAAACTGATAATCATAGCATAAACTTGTACGGGTAATTTGGGAGTACTTACTTGAGCTCGGCTGATTGCATGCACCACACGCTTTTTCTCTTTTCAAAGTTCTTTTCTTTCTAAAAATTCTTTTTTCTTTTCTAAAACTCTTTTCTTTTTAAGTTTTCTTTTTCAAAAATTCCTTTGCAAACATTTTTCTTTTGAAAATCTTTTTACCATTTCCTTAGTTTGAGTCCAGTCACACCCGAGAGTGTGCCTGAATCCCTTAAACCAAGGCTCTGATACCAACTTGAAACATCCCAAAAATACAACCCAAAAATTTTTGTTTGAAAACTTTACTAAACCATAATATCAAATATTAAAAGATAAATCCATGAATCATGTATCTCAAAATGTCATAATAAATTTATCAAATTGAAACTAGTGTCAAGATCATATCAAAATATCAGAGTCTAACTCCCAGGCTAAAACTGTGGTGTGTGCCATGCCATCATCCCGAGCCCTTCCCTTTGCTAGCTGAAGTACCTGAAACCAAAACTGAAACTGTAAGCACGAAGCTTAGTGAGCTCCCCCAAACTACATATACCATACAATAACATATAAAGCAACTACTGGGCCTTGCCCACTACATCGGACCGAAGTCCGGAAGCTGCATCAGACTGAAATCCGGAACTAACCAGGGCCTTGCCCTCTGCATCGGACCGAAGTCCGGAATACTTAACACAAAGACATTCTTGAATCACAAAGACATCGAGCACACTGAACTACTGCATCGAACCGAAGTCCGGAACTACTGCTAACTAAACGGGCCGGCATTGTGGCCGTAGACCCGTTCCTACTGGAAGGAAACTCACCTCGAAACGCTGGCTGCTGAGATGCTAAATCTGAAACTGTCTGACTGTTGCTCCGGAACTCCCCAGCTACAAATACCATAAACACTAAATCAAATACTGATAACTACTCTTATGGTAAAATGACCTTTTTACCCTTCTGATCAGAGTCAACTCAAAGGTCAAAGTCAACTCTCAGTCAACCCAACTCGCCGAGTCCCTCTACCGACTCGTCGAGTTCAAACGGTCATAACATCGGGACATCTCGATTCTACTCGTCGAGTCTCACCTAGGTGATTCTACTGCCTCCTTTTTATAGATCTGGACTCCTTAGGCTAGAATAACACGTAAAGTTGCTAACTTTACGTGCATGCATGATGCAATGAAGCTAAATCACCCAAAACAAGCTAGAAATTAGAGTCTAGGGCATAGAATGGGATCTTGGCTGAATAAAGGTGGTAATTTTGAGCTTTTGGAGCTCAAGAGTGCCTAGATCTAAAGTCCTTATAGACCCAAAAGCTCTCTACCCGAAATTATCTTGGAAAGGACCCCAAAAGTGGCAACAACAAGCTTTCAAGAAGATCTAAGTGAAAATAAGTCAAGGTACAAACTTTATACCTTCAAGAGCTCTGAAATGCAACTAAAACTCTGGATCTTCTGCCTCTTCTTGAATCACCAATGGATCTCTTCCTTCTCCTAACTTCAAATCACACAAAAATGGCAAGAAAGGCTTTAAGACACTCAATGGTTGCTAGGGTTTCGAGAATGGACAGTGGAGGTGATGGAGGCTGGGGTGAGGACTCATAATGATGCTTAAATAGGGTGCAAACCCTAAGGATTAGGGTTTCCTTCTGATGGACCTACTCGCCGAGTCCATTTCCGACTCGTCGAGTAGTCCACTTAAACCCCGCGGTCCAGCTCGCACCTACTCGACGAGTTAGGGCTACCAACTCGTCGAGTAGCTCTTATAAAATGAACATTTAGAGAATTACTTTCGTACCAGGAATGGGGCGTTACAGGTGGGGCACTAGTGGGCTTGGTAAGGCTATCTACATTTGGGCCTTTCTTGTTATGGTTTTGGGCCTTAAGCATGGGCCAAATTAGATCAGGGGTAAAATGGTCATTTTACCCGAATAAGGATTATTAGTTTTTGACTAAGTGTTATGGTGGTAATGATAGCTCGGGGAGTCGTCGTAGTAGCCGTTAGAGATTCCTTACCGTGACATTCTGCATTCAGCTTTGCGAGGTGAGTTTCCTCCTGGTTTGAATGGGTCTAAGGCACCAATGTCGGCCCGTGTATAGTATATGTGATGATTAGCAGCTAAGTGTGGGCAGGGCCCGTATCTTACCATTTTTTTTAGTATGGATATAGAATTATAGAGTTTGATTATACTTGTTGTATGTGTGATACTTGTATGCATGTCTTAGTTAGCGGAGTGTGGGCGAGGTTTATATCTCTTAGATAGCAGAGTGTGGGTGAGGCCCGTATCTCCTAGTAGCAGAGTATGGGTGAGGCCCGTATCTCCTAGATAACGAAGTGTGGGTAGGGCTCGTACCTCCTAGTTAGCATAGTGTGGGTGAGGCCCATATCTCGTAGACAGCTGAGTGAGGTCGAGGCCCGTATCTCATAGTTAGCTGAGTGTGGGCGAGTCCCGTATCTTATAGATAGCCGAGTGTAGGCGGGGCCTGTATCTCCTTGAGTGTGGGCGGGAGACCGTATCTCCTAGCTGCATGTTATGTGTATGGTATGTGGTAGTTTAGGGGAAATTCACTAAGCTTCGTGCTTACGTTTTTCAGTTTTGGTTCCAGGTACTTCCGGTAGCAAAGGGAAGAGCTCGGGATGACTGCATTCCACACACCTTGATGATTTAGCCTGGGATGTTTACTCTGATATATTGACAGATGTTTTGTTATGAATGGTTTTGAGATACTATAACTTATATTTTGATGAGATGTATTTGATAACTGTGGTTTTATTTAATGATTAAAAATGAAATTTTTGGACTGTATTTTTGTGATGTTTCACTTTATGGATTCAAATGGTCTCTTAAGTCTTATATATTTCAGATATGGGATTTGATGGAGTATTCGAGCTTGCATGGGGACTTGAGGCCATATTTGCACATTTTGGCCTTAAATGGGGAAGGGACATGCATAGTGCAAGCATGTCCATAGAGCAACCATTTTTATGGGCCATTAGGGTCCCCTTTAACTTCTGGAGGAAGTGGAATTAAGGGATAAATGGATTAAGAACGTTGAAAAGTCGACTTTGGTTTTAGACCGTTCTCACGACGCGAGACATAAGGTCTCACAACGTGAGCATGAGTCACCATCCCCGCTGAGTCGTCTGAGTTAAGAGTGAGTCCTAGATTCGGATCGGACAGGTCTCACGACATGACCAAGAATTGGTCACAATGTGAGGCGTTGTTTTTAACTTTTGGGCCTTAATGGGCCACTAGTTTCTGAATTTGGGCCTTACTGTGCTTGGGCTCATTGGGGGCCTTGGGTGTCATTCATGGATTTGGGCCTTCTTGGGTTAGGCCCATGATGGGTTTTGGGCCCATTTAGGAAGATGGGCCACTATTGGGCTTTTTGGTGTTATTGGGTTGGGCTTTAGATTTAGGCCAAGTAAGAAAAGGGAAAACGGTCTTCTACCCTGGATATTGGTCAAGTAGCTTTGATTCTTGATGTGGGTCGAGATCCAATTATTAATTTGGTATTATTTTGATGATGTTAGCGCGGGGATTTTTTGGATCAACAGACCGATATTCATTTGAGGATTTCAGCAGCTAGAGGTGAGTTTCCTCACTGTGTTTAGCAGGTCGAAGACACCAATGTCGGCCCATGGTTTATTATGTTAGGATGCTAGATGTCTGCGTGACTCTTGCATTTGTTATGTGCTTGTATGCTTACTAGGCAAGGCCCGATGCCAGGCGGGGCCCGATGACTATCCTAGATGCTATTATCTTTGTGATTATCGCATGTGTTTGTATGATTATATGTTTATATGTTATATGTATACCGGGCGGGGCCTGATGACTGACAGATCTATATACCGAGCGGGGCTCGATGTCGGGCGGGGCCCATTATGTGTTTATTATGTACGGTATGTGGTATTTTGGGGAACTCACTAAGCTTTGTGTTTATGGTTTTCAGTTTATGTTTCATGTACTTCTAGTTCGAAAGGGAAGAGCCTCGGATGATTGCAGTGCACACACCACCTCATTCCGCATTGTCTGATTACTCTGACGTTTTATGATGTATTGATACACTTTGTTACACTTTGGTTTTATGATGATGTTATGAATTACAGTTTTATTTAATTTAAAAACAAATCTTTTTGGTCTTAATAATTGGGACGTTACACGACAGTACAAAAGTATTTGGATAGGCACAGCAGTGCAAAAGTACTTGGGATATACACAAATTATTAATTCGCACGACTTTCACTAACCTATCATAACCACAATCTCACACAGCCCTATCACAACCTCTTATTTGTTATTTCGCATAGCCTTTTACAACCCAATTATATTATTAAGTATATGATTAGATCAAGTAACAATCATATCATATTATACAAATATACTAAACACAACAAAAATAGTGCACATAGCATTTAAGCAATTAGAATACTTGTATCTATGTGTAAGTTTGAAAGTAACTATGCACTCACTTGATAAAAGTGGATGCCTCGGAATTTGGGCAGAACCTCGCCCTAGCACTTTCAATGACCTAAATGTATAACACTAAATCTTAGTCTAGTTTCATAATTTCGGCGACTATAATAATTATAGTCTAGAATCCTCACTAATCCCAATGTCTACATCAAGATCTATCAAGTAAGGGTCAGCCAAGCAGGATAGTTGTAAGGCAGGACTATTTTGGCATATAGCCTTTCTGAAATCCAACAACCAAGCAAACGTGACCATTCTAGACACTTCTCATGTAAGTAGATCAATCAGCATAATGACATGGAATTACAGATAAATATTATTTATAGATTCATAACAACGACTATTACTATAAATTACACTAATATAGGGATGAGTGTAATTTAACTTACAGACCTAGACAAAAGTCTGGAAATTGCACTAGTAGGGCTTCTACCGGATCGCTACTAAGTGTCAAGCACTCAGGGGTTGCAGGGCTTCTCCAAAATGCAGAAAAATTAAGGGATACTAGGCAAAAATCGAGAGAAACTCGAGAGGATGGTTTGAGGATTGAATGGGGCGCTACAGCCTATTTATAGCCAAATTTGGGGTGCACGTCGTGCATTGTAAGGTGACGTCTCCCCAACCACTTTGTGCCACGTGTCAGGCTCACCGTGGTCTACGTTTTCACCTTCTAGAAGCGTGTGTCGCGCACCTGACGCGCATTGTACAGAATGCAAATAGCAGATTTTGTAAATTCCATAACTTCTTCATACGGACTCCATCTCCGACGTTCTTTATATCCCCAGAAAGTACTCGACGAGATCTACAACTTTCCTTTAGACTTCATCAGCTATTTCTGAATTTATTTTTAGCCTTTATTTTTATATGATTTAATGATTTTGCAAAAATCATAACTCTCTCGTATGGACTCCAATTTTGGTGTTCCTTTTACCAAAATTCATATCTTAAAGAGTACTACGACTTTCATTTTGGTGACTTTACCCAAATGTTAACTATTATCTTCGTACCTTTTGACGTTAATAATTTTTAACTACGCGGTTGATCTTTATATCTTATAAAATTCATATCTCCTTCATATGAACTCGGATTTCTACAAAATTTATATTTTTTGGATCACGTTGACGTATACTTTCAATATATATATATATATATATATATATATATATATATATATATATATATATATATATGTGTGTGTGTGTGTGTGTGTGTGTGTGTTTTGGCACACTTATTTTTACGATTTACGGACAATTCAGTTGATTTTTCCTATTTTTCTTAATACGAAACTTATATTATATCTTAAATGCCTAGCCCGATTTAGCGGGCGTTACAATTATCGACCCCTTAGGATGATTACGTCCTAGAATCATCAACAAAACAGGGCTTGTATAATGACTCCGCACGTTACCATTCCATCCTATTTTATAGTCGTAACTCCTATGTCTTTTATATTGAGCTTCCAACTCTTAGACTTATTGATTGTTGATGGTGTTGCACCTACTCTTCCTCTTAAATTAAGGTCTGTACTTCGACTACCGTAACATCCCGAGGGGTCATGTTCTAATGGCCTTTCATCGTATGATGCAACAGTTAAATTCAAGTCTCTTTGAGTCAGACTCTAACATGAAGGATACCTTCCTTCATGTTCTAATGTGATATAATCACATTTTATCATGTAGCACTTCTAGCTACAGGCTGCTTAATCTTAACGGCGAACGCGATTGATCGCTTCGATTATCTTTTCCTTTCAATATAAAGTTGGATGTTACATCGAACTTACTTCGTAGGTTAGTCAGACTCGATTCGATATGACCACTAAGGTTGGAATTTATCCTCGTAGTCATTACCAAGAAAAAGGTAATGATGGAAATGAACAAGATAGCTTAACTACTAGTGTCTTAGTAACCATATGACTTTCCCTGATCCAAGTGTGAGTCATGTGCTTCTGGTAGTGTAGGCCTCTACTACCTTTCACACCTACTCATACCCGTCCCAAGTATTGTCTCGCAGTCCACTAAGTTATAAAAAGAAAACCGCATAGAAGGCACATAACATAATTTAGCAAATTGCATTGCGTCATAGAAAGATTACAATAGGTATTTAAATGTTACGCCTATTACATCGGGTACATAACCTAATACTAAGATACTTGCTTCATATCTTTAACTTTGGATAAGCAAATTTCTATTATTGGCTTACTGAAGTTACATATGCTTCCTCTTTATCGTCCTGAGATGTTTGTGCAGCTTCCATCCTTCTTGGGCAGTCCTTTGCCACATGTCTTTCTTCTTCACATTGAAAACATAACCTTTCAATGTTTCTACATTCATTAGCATAATGACCCGTCTTCCCACACTTGAAGCAGGTCACTCTTTCAATGTATCCTCTGAAGTGTTTCTTTCTGCACTTGTCGCACCACTTGGATTCATTGTTATCCTCGGACCTCTTGCCGGTGGGGCTAGGTTTTGAAAATTTACCCTTTTTGTTGGATTTTGAGGATCCTTCATTACTCCTCTTCTCTCCAAATTCTGTTTGGGTGATGGTTCTTACCTTGATCATATCTTCAAGAAATTTGGCAATTCGGATGGCTTTTTCCAAAGTAGTTGCTAATTTCACCATTGGACAAAAATTCGTTGGTAGTCCATCAACAAACTTTTCTACCTTGGAGGGTTCAGTAGGAATCAAGTGAGAAAAAAACTTTATTTTCTCAGTAAAGACTTCAGCATATATGTCGACACTCAAGTCTCTTTCTTTATATCATGGAATGCCTTACTTATTTCTACCAGGTCCTTTTCTGAGCAGTACTCTCTTTTTAATTGTACAAGGAAGTCTTCCCAAGACATCTTCCATGCTTCTCCTTTCGGCACAGTGATGACCACCCATTTCCACCAGCTTAAGACACCATTCTGAAGTTTTCTAGCTACGGAGATTGTCTTCCATCTATCGCTACAGTCGCAGCAATCAAATGGCATCTCCATTTCATAGATCCAATCCATAACTGCCTTTGGCATTGGCTTTCCGAAAAGGCTTAGTGGTTGGGATGCCATGAAGTCTCCATAATTGCATTCATCTCTATCAACCTCTTCTTCAATATTGTCCTTCCTACTCCTTTGTGATTCAACCTGTCTATCGGCTCTACCACAGTTTCCTCCTTCTAATTGTTCCTTATTCAACTTAGATTGCACAACTTGTGCAGTAAGTTCATCCTTATTCTTATGAAGTAGCTGTCTTGTCTCCTCCATTTGTTGGTCTAACATGGTCTGCATCATTGCTTGAACTTATGCCTTTGTCATAGGTTCGGGTGTAGGTGCAATGACCAATGCATGACCCATCACATGCTTAGGCTTAGGCTGCTGACTTTCATTGATATTTCCTTGTCCGCAATGAGTCTTCACCATGACGATCTATACATCAAAGCAAGCGTTAAGTGTACCGAGACGAGAATATAGGCAGGGAAGGCTTAGACGCATAATTATCCTTATCACTCAAAAATTTATATGCAAGTTCTAATACCGTAATTAAACATTTAGAAACCTGAACATATAAAATTTCTTTATCCTAAGTTATGGTCGATAATAGGCCCTTAATCTAGTCAAGTAATAGTAATTTAAGCAGTCCTAATGAATGATATAATACAAACCATTTAGCACATAAAAGCAAATTAGGCATCTTATGATGGGTTTTATATGTTACAAAAAATCTATTTTTGGCGGAAAAACATAAACCCTAAGTTCACATGCACCCTAAAAGATCTATGTTGTCACTATGATTTGCAAACAACTATGAATATCAAGAACCCTAAAAGTATATTGCTATTTTTGAAATTACTAAAGGGTTATTATAAAATACGTATCTTAGTTTATTATTGCAAATAAACTAGTAATGCTTTCTTTGTTGGTCTTTAGAAAGCAAGCACCAGAAGTCTCGTGCCTCTAATGGCTCACACCCAAACCCTAGCAAATTGGAGGCTAAAGAGGAGAGAGGAGGAGGAAGGGAATTTTTGGAATTCTCTTAGGAATTGTGATGGCCGAAAATCATAACCCTTATGAGGGTTTATAAGGTGACTATGGATGCTAGGATAAGACAGTTTCCTTGGATAAGCTTTATCCCTTTTTCTTGCTCTGTAAGGATTCCTAGGTTTCCTTAATGCCCAAGATAATACCTAAAGACCATCTAGAAACCATACACCCTCTTGGGAGGTTCTAGAATTGGTCAATGTTCAACGTTTCAACATTGTCACCTTTAGTCCTTCTATTTTTAATTATTCCATTTAATCCCAAAATTAATTCCAGTATCTTCTGATTAACTCTTAATTAAATAATATTATTTATAATTAATATATTATTCTCATAATATATTAATAAATTATTTTTTATTTCTAATTAATTTATTAACCATATAATAAATTAACAAATCAGTCTCTCTCTCCAAATAACATTCTAGTTAATTACCATGTTTGAGGGAAACCCAAAAGGACTTTGCTACTAATTCAAAATCATACTAATTTAGTTATTGTCTTAGACACCTAATCCAACAGTCTCCCACTTGGATAAGTCTAAAACTAAATTATAGGTATAACTTCTAAATTAAACAGCAAATGGTGCTTTCCAAAGCAACTGTCGAACTCTGATCCGATCAAATATTTGTCCTTAGATAAGTTATCAAATATTCCTCCGTTCTTCTAGATATCATATGGACATGAGACATTGATTAGAATCAATCTCATTGTCCAAAATTTTGTTTTCCAGATTTCCTTATTTGTGATTGGCGTCATAAGACTTCTAATTGAACACATCAATTTAGTCCTGGTTGGGCCAAACATTATAAGTCAACACCAAATCACCGAGGGGCCCAAAGATATAGCTTTTTTTGTTAGGGAAAAAGGAACGAATAAACTTTGACTTATATGCTTGTATCTTTTACTTATCAAATTGCACATGACACTACGTTTATAACATCAAGTTATTGATGCGTTTTCGCAATACCAATGTATAACTGACTTGTAAGTTACAACTCATATATCTCCATTTCAAGAATATAGGATATTATCGTATCAGCATTACTCGTGATATAATCCATGAAGTAATTCTCTGAGCGTGGGTTTATCTAATACTTAAATCTCCATTTTCTAAATACTCATGAACGTTGTAGCAACACAATTGCTATGTCTAAACCCCTTAGACAATCTACAATCCAATTCATGACAGTATTCATTCACTACTCACTTCCTAAAGTATGAGCGATTGTGGAGCTTTGAATAATCAAATTAGCCTGGAAGTAAAACATGTAAAACGAAACCCAAGAATAGATAATTGACAAAGACAATAAACAATACTTATAAATACTATCTATTATTCAATCACCAAAATCAGTTTTACATTTATTTGTTACAAGTTTCATACTAATCATCTAACTACTAAAACTAATGTGATATCTCAAACCAATGCTCCTAGCATGTTGACTCTGCTTAATCCTACTCAGAGCCTTTGTGAGAGGATCTGCAGGATTATCTTCTGATGAAACTCTCTTCACTATGAGATGACCTTCTTCAACTCTATGTCTGATATAATGGTACATTCTGTCGATATGTCTTGATTTACCATGATCTCTCGGTTCTTTGGTCAACGTAATCGCTCTTTCATTATCTCAGAAAAGTTCCATTGCCTCCTGAATGGTCGGAACTACTCCGAGATTGTCGATAAAGTTCTTCAGCCAAGATGCTTCCTTTGATGATTCACTCGCTACTATGTACTCTAATTCACAAGTAGAATCAGCCATCGTGTCCTACTTGGAACTTTTCCAAATAACTGCTCCTCCATTTAACAGAAACACTTATCCAGATTGAGAACGAATATTTTCTCTAATTGTTTGAAAGTCGACGTCACTATACCCTGTCACTCTCAACGTATCACTGCCACCAAGGACTAGAATTAGATCCCTTTTCGGCGTCACTATACACAGATTTGAAGATCAAATAGAAAACCAGTGTCATAACATCCAAATACCATTAAATCTTGTACACCACTAAAACAAGCATGAACAATATTGCTACCAACACGTAACACCCGCAAATTCAGGCTAGGCAAATAAGTTATTATAAGCCATAATAATGACACTTTGGTAGAAGATTATTTAGGATAAATAAATCTTGAACAAGGTATAGTATGTGTGACAAGGATTCCACACATATAAATAATGCTAAAATCTGACTTCGTATGAGAAAGTTATGTTTCTTCGAAGTTTCGCGATTAAACAAGCATGGATCTGCGTATCGCAAAAAGTGAATTTTTGATAAATTTCTTTTTAGTATAATATGACTAAACAAAATTCATAGTAGTCGTTAAACCGAGATCATGCATGTAGAGAACGTCCAAACCTGACTTCGTGAGAGGAGTTATGATTTTTCTAAGATTCGACATGACATATGTAATGCCCGTGTTTCTAGGCTAGGCATTTCCCCCGAAGCCCCGGTATCGATTATAAGCCCCGGAATACGCCACGAAGAGCCCGTAAAGCCCAGAAAATTTATCTTTTCGGTTTCGAAGGCCGACTTTTGCAGAGCCCGGTTTCTCAATAAAACTCCCGGTTTTATTAGAAACGAACGTTTTAGGAAACGAATTGCTGCCCGATTATCATCAAAACATGTGAGTGTATAGTCACTTTCATTTTACACATAGATATGAAGTATTTACCTTATAATACGTGCTATGTGTAAATATATTAATTGTTTATTTGAGGTGACTGTTGAGTTGATGTTTTATACAAGTTTTAAACTGTATAAGTATTTTTATCTACAAATATGTTGGGTAGAACATGGGTAGATAGTGATGTGTGATAAAATAAAAGTGATGAGAGGCCTCGTTGTGATTTGTGATTCAGTCATCTAGCGGAGTTTGGATGATGACCACGGACTTTCTAGACAGTCCAGTGGGAAACATTAGCAGGTCCGCAACCTGTAGGTGTTAATGAACTTGGGTGTTTATTCGCTGTACTCCATCCCCCTCATGGTTGCCTTTAGGACATGTATGGCTGAGGAAACCCCTTAGCAGTAGTGTCCATCCCAATGATATTCTTTACGCTAGGTCCCTTGTGAAAAGAGTTTAGGGACGTAAAGTGAGGATAACGGGAATGGGTAATCAGGGTTATTGTTGATTGGTGAACTTAATAAGTTTATTATTACTGTGGGTTAAAAACCCTATATGCTCACCAGGCTCCCAAGCCTGACCCACTCAGTTTTTTTATGATTACAGGTAGTGGACCCCGAGCTTAGTCGGTGGATGACGTGGGATTTTTGGATTATAGGCCAGTAGTTGTAAATAACTGTAGTAAGGCTTATAATGTCTTGTTTATGCTTTTGATCTGTATCGGAACATGACATCCTGAGGTTTTGATATATATGAAAAATATATACCTTCTTAATGAAGGGTTTTGATAAACTTTTATCATATGTTGTTTGGGGACCAATTCCGCAACATCTTTTGAAAAGATTTCTCTGATTTTATTTTAAAAAGCATAAATTAAATCGGTCTTTTCTGGCCAAGAAATTAGGGGATGTCACAGTTGGTATCAGAGCATTAGTTTAAGTGAACTAAGAAATATCCTACGATTTCTAGACTTAAACTTAGAATGCTAAGAGATGATTGTGAGTTGAGTGTGTCTATTATATTTTAGGTAGTACACCTAAATTGACACGAGCACTAGTTTATTTTAGGAAAGATGCATAAAATGCCCTTATGTGCTAAATGTTATGTGTTTGCCATGTGTGCCATTAATTGTTCGGATCTATGGTCTGTTGCCGACCGGATCTGGAAACCTTATGTGTGTAGGATTCTAAGCGTATGATTATGAGATTAGAACTAACATGTAAACGTTTCTGAGTGATAAGGGAATTGAAATGTCTAACAAGGATAAAGACCTAAATTCGCCTTATTCGGTATATAAATTGTAATGGCAAGAACTCGTAGTGGAGTTGCGAATGCAAACGGAAACAGGGATCAACAACCTCAACCTCAAGTAGTTGAGCAAGTACCTGTTGTAGGAGCTGCACCTGAGCCAATGACGATGGTTGGGGTACAAGCAATGATGCAGATGATGTTGGATCGCCAAATGGAGGAGACGAGGCGGTTACTACAACAGAATAGGGAAGAAACTACGATGCCTGTTGAACAGCCCGTATTGAATGAAGGGCAATCAGTAGGAGGGAACTATAGTGGGACCCTTGGTCAAGCCAACCCACCGATAGTTAGACAAGACAACCAGGATGGAGGAGCTGATGGACGCGGGTGCAAATATAAAGATTTCATTGCATCTAAACCACCATGTCTATCTGGAAGTCCGACACCGGTAAAAGTCATGAACTGGATCTCCGAAATGGAGACAATGTTTGAAAGCTATGAGTGCAGCAACAAACAAAAGACCGCACTTGCAATTCCTCTGTTAAAGTCTGGTGTGTTGAGCTGGTGGAAATTATTAGCTGATTCGATGCCCAAGGGAGAAGCTAGTAAGATGTCTTGGGAAGACTTTGTGCTACAACTGAAACTGCAATACTGTTCTGAGTAGGACCTTCTGGAAATTAATAATGAGTTCCAGAATTTAAAGAAGGGAAAGATGAGCGTTACTGAATACGCTGCTAGTTTTACTGAAAAGATGAAGCTTGTTCCTTACCTAGTTCCAACTGAACTCTCTAAGGTCAACAAGTTTGCCCTCGGATTACCAGTGTACTTTGGTCCGATGGTTAAGCAAGCAACCACTTTGAAAGCCGCCATCTGGGCTGCTAAGAATGTGGAGGTTCAGATCAGGGAGAAGGGTCTGGAGAGGGCAGAAGTTGGTGAAAAGAGAAAATTTGAAGGAACTTCAGGTTCCAACAAGAGAAGCAAATTTTCTAAGTCTAAGAAGTTTGGAGGAGGAGGAGGTGAAGTGAAATGGTGTGAGAAGTGCAAGAAAAAGCACTCTGGGAAATGTAGCGAGGAGGTGACTTGCTACAAATGTGGAAAGACTGGGCATTATGCCAACGTGTGTCCATCCGACAAGAGGTTATGTTTTGAGTGCCATGAAGCAGGGCATGTTTTTAAAGACTGTCCAAAGAGGAAGGATGCAGCAAAGCCCAATCTACCACCAAAGCCGAAGGCGAGAGCCTTTCAGATAACCCTTGAAGCTGCAAAAGAAGAAGTCGATGTCACTTCAGGTACCTTTCTCGTAAACGAATTGCCTGCCCAAATTTTGTTTGATTCTGGAGCCAATTACTCCTTTATATCGCATGAATTTGGTAGAAAACTAGTTTTGCCTGTAGATAGACTAGTTAATGCCTTATTAGTCGAGATTGCTAGTGGCAAGTTTGTACCTGTTAGCCATCGTATGAAAAATATCCTTATTGACTTGGATGGGAATAAGTTCCACGAGGAATTATTGCCTATCGAGTTAAATGGATTCGACATAGTTTTAGGAATGGATTGGCTTAGCGCCAATGACGCCGAAATATTGTGTAGGAAGAAAATAGTAAAAGTAAACCCGCCAGGGAAAGAGTCGTTTATGGTGTACGGAGACAAACGCAGAGTAAACTCTGGAATCATTTCCCTAATGAAAGCCAAAAAGTGTTTGGCCAAGGGGTGTACATCATATTTAGCGTTCATGATCGATGCTAAGAAGGAAAAGAAGGAGGTGCAGGATATTGCGGTGGTGTGTGATTATCCGGAAGTCTTTCCCGAAGATCTTCCCGGATTGCCCCCTGATCGACAAGTTGAGTTTCGTATCGACTTGTTACGAGGAACGACGCCGATAGACAAAGCACCGTATCGATTAGCGCCAACCGAAATGAAAGAACTTATGACACAACTTCAGGAGTTATTGGACAAAGGTTTCATTCGACCTAGTTTATCACCCTGGGGAGCCCCTGTGTTGTTTGTAAAGAAGAAAGACGGGAGTATGAGAATGTGCATCGATTACCGAGAGCTGAATAAAGCGATAATAAAGAACAAGTATCCGTTGCCGAGGATCGATGACCTGTTCGACCAGTTGCAAGGTTCGAGATACTTCTCGAAGATCGATCTTAGGTCAGGATACCATCAACTGAAGGCGAGGGAGCAGGATATCGAAAAGACTGCGTTCAGAACAAGATATGGACACTATGAATTTTTGGTTATGTCGTTCGGATTAACCAATGCCCCAGCAGCTTTCATGGATTTGATGAACAGGGTTTGTAAACCATACCTTGATAAATTCGTGATAGTATTCATAGACGATATCTTGATCTATTCGAAGAGCAAGCAGGAGCATGACAAGCATCTGCGTGAAGTGCTAGAAGTTTTAAAAAAGGAGAAGTTGTATGCAAAGTTCTCCAAATGTGAATTTTGGATTCAAGAAGTCCAATTTTTAGGTCATGTGGTTAACCAAGAAGGAATAATGGTTGACCCAGCAAAGATTGAAGCTGTGATGAAGTGGGAACAACCAAAAAGTCCTACGGAGATTAGAAGCTTTTTAGGATTAGCTGGATATTATCGAAGATTTATCCAAGGCTTTTCTTCGATCGCTACTCCATTAACAGCTTTGACCCACAAAGGAGCTACTTATGCTTGGAATGAAAAGCATAAGGAGGCCTTTGAAAAGTTAAAGAAGAGACTATGTAAAGCACCGATTCTTTCGTTACCTGAAGGAGTTGATGACTTCACAGTTTATAGTGATGCCTCTGGAGTTGGGTTAGGATGTGTTCTGACCCAAAGGGATAAAGTGATAGCGTATGCATCGAGGCAGTTGAAAGAACATGAAAAGAACTACCCCACTCATGATCTGGAGTTGGCAGCGGTAGTATTCGCCTTAAAGATACGGAGGCATTATCTTTACGGCACTAAGTGTAAACTTTTCACTGATCATAAAAGTCTTCAATATCTCTTTAATCAGAAGGAATTAAACAGGAGACAGCGGCGCTGGCTGGAACTACTCAAGGACTACGACTGTGAGATACTTTACCACCCTGGTAAAGCAAATGTTGTTGCTGATGCTCTCAGTCGGAAGGTAAATCTTGAAAAGAGAAGGCCAAGAGCGTTGAGAATTGAAGTTGTCTCGACAATTGTGGAAAGTATAAAGAAAGCTCAGGAGGAAGCATTAGAGAAAATTGACCGGAAGGAGGAACGTTTGGGTAAAACGTTGGTGTTTGATACAAACGGTCAAGGATTGAAGGTATTCAAAGATAGGATTTGGGTACCTAAGACGGGAGGAGTAAGAGGTCTTCTGATGGAAGAAGCTCACAAAACCATGTACTCGATTCATCCCGGCAGTACGAAAATGTATAGGGATCTAAAACCCTATTACTGGTAGCCGACGATGAAGCTCGATGTTGCTAAGTATGTGGCCGAGTGTGTAACATGTGCTAGGGTTAAGGCACAACATCAGAAACCGTATGGGAGTTTAGAACCTTTACCTGTACCCATGGGTAAATGGGAAGATATCACTATGGATTTTGTGACTAAACTGCCCAGAACAAGGAACGGTCACGACATGATTTGGGTGGTCGTTGATCGCTTCACTAAGAGTGCGCATTTCATAGCCGCTAACGAGAAATGGTCCATGGATAAACTTGCGAATTATTACGTGAAGGAAATTATGAGGCTACACGGTGTTCCGTTAACGATTGTATCCGATCGTGACAGTCGTTTTACCTCAAGGTTTTGGAGAAGTCTACAAGAGGAATTGGGTACCAAGTTGTGTTTGAGTACAGCTTACCATCCTCAAACCGATGGTCAGAGCGAACGAACGATTCAAACATTGGAGGATATGCTGAGAGCATGTACCCTAGAATTCCAAGGTAACTGGGATGAACACTTACCTCTACTAGAATTTTCCTATAATAATAGTTTCCACTCGAGCATCAAGATGGCACCTTATCACGCTTTGTATGGGAAGAAGTGTTGAACGCCATCATGCTGGCTGGAAGCTGGGGAAAAGCAGTTTATGGGACCTGAGATAGTCCATCAAACTGCTGAAAAGTTGAAAGTGATAAGGGAAAGGATGTTAGTTGCTCAAGATCGACAAAAGAGTTATGCTGACAAGAAAAGACAACCGATATCCTTCGATATTGGAGATTCGGTTTTACTTAAAGTCTCGCCGTGGAAGGGACTTATAAGATTTGGTAAGAGAGGGAAGTTCAGTCCAAGGTTTATTGGACCATTTAAAGTTCTTCGGAGGATCGGGAATCAAGCTTACAAGCTAGAATTACCGGAAGAACTGGAGGGTATTCATAACACATTTCATGTGTGTTATTTGAGAAAGTTTACGGGAGATGTGCCCGACATAATTCTGATTTCTGAGTTAAGGTTGGATGAAAACAAGAGGTTGATCGGAGAACCGGAGGCAATTGTTGACCATAAGACTAAGAAGCTGAGACGCAAGATGGTCGATTTAGTGCTTGTGCGTTGGAAACATACGAATGGGCCAAATCTCACTTGGGAAACGGAGAGTGACATGATGAGTCGCTACCCGCATTTGTTTGCTGATGTGTGATTCCGGAGACGGAATCATCCTAAGGGGGAGAGAATTGTAATGTCCGTGTTTCTAGGCTAGGCATTTATATTGACATTATAGTCTAGGTTAACCTTTGTAACTCATTTTGAAGAAATGAAAAGGAATTATGTGAATATTATGTGAATTATGTTTTTTATGCTTAATTATTAGGGCTTAATTAATTAAGAATAAAAATGAGCGTCAAAAATTAAATTTTAGATAAAGCCGATATCTATTAAGAAACTTGTAGTGGGCGTGACAAGTATTACGGATATATAAAGAATGCCGAAATCCGAGTAACGAAGAAGTTATGACCTGTCGAAGTTTCGCGACAAACCGGCACGGGGCCGAATGTCGTAAAAAGTGAGTTTTCGATAAATATAAGGGGTATGCGAGCCTTCTCTGCGACACCTGGCTCCTTCTCAACCGTCGGATCAAGACTTCGGACCCCTATAAATACAAGGGGTATGCGAGCCTTCTCGGATACTTTTGGATTTTTGCCACTTTTCACCCCTTTCTTCATATTTTCTTCATACTAACATCCCCCGAAGCCCCGGTATCGATTATAAGCCCCGGAATACGCCACGAAGAGCCTGTAAAGCCCGGAAAATTTATCTTTTCGGTTTCCAAGGCAGACTTTTGCAGAGCCCGGTTTCTCAATAAAACTCCCGGTTTTATTAGAAACGAACGTTTTAGGAAACGAATTGCTGCCCGATTATCATCAAAACATGTGAGTGTATAGTCACTTTCATTTTACACATAGATATGAAGTATTTACCTTATAATACGTGCTATGTGTAAATATATTAATTGTTTATTTGAGGTGACTGTTGAGTTGATGTTTTGTACAAGTTTTAAATTGTATAAGTATTTTTATCTACAAATATGTTGGGTAGAACATGGGTAGATAGTGATGTGTGATAAAATAAAAGTGATGAGAGGCCTCGTTGTGATTTGTGATTCAGTCATCTAGCGGAGTTTGGATGACGACCACGGACTTTCTAGACAGTCCAGTGGGAAACATTAGCAGGTCCGCAACCTGTAGGTGTTAATGAACTTGGGTGTTTATTCGTTGTACTCCATCCCCCTCATGGTTGCCTTTAGGACATGTATGGCTGAGGAAACCCCTTAGCAGTAGTGTCCATCCCGATGATATTCTTTAGGCTAGATCCCTTGTGAAAAGTGTTTAGGGACGTAAAGTGAGGATAACGGGAATGGGTAATCAGGGTTATTGTTGATTGGTGAACTTAATAAGTTTATTATTACTGTGGGTTGAAAACCCTATATGCTCACCAGGCTCCCAAGCCTGACCCACTCAGTTTTTTTATGATTACAGGTAGTGGACCCCGAGCTTAGTCGGTGGATGACGTGGGATTTTTGGATTATAGGCCAGTAGTTGTAAATAACTGTAGTAAGGCTTATAATGTCTTGTTTATGCTTTTGATATGTATCGGAACATGACATCCCGAGGTTTTGATATATATGAAAAATATATACCTTCTTAATGAAGGGTTTTGATAAACTTTTATCATATGTTGTTTGGGGACCAATTCCGCAACATCTTTTGAAAAGATTTCTCTGATTTTATTTTAAAAAGCATAAATTAAATCGGTCTTTTCTGGCCGAGAAATTAGGGGATGTCACAACATATTCTGCTCAAAAATCAAATTTTAGATCGGTCGACTTTTAGTCAAAATAATCTAAATGAGAGTTGAAGATCTCGTTAATAGGAGTTCAACAATAAAAAGTATGTCGAAAATGGACACTGGATGGGAGAGTTATGCTTTTTATACGGGCTTTAACAGTCTAAGCCTGTGTGAAAAATATAAATCAAAATTAGCCGATAGAGTCTAAATGAAAGTTATAGATCTCGTCGAGAGCTTTTCGGAGATATAGAGAACATCAAAAACAGAGTTCGTATGAAGAAGTTACGCAATTTTGAAAATCTGAATATCCGTACGCACGTGTGCGCGGCACGCGTGCTTCTAGAAGACCACGCTGCTCCATCCGACGAGTGAAACGTGTCAGCAAATGAGAGGATCGATGTGTTCAGAAGGCACGACATGCACCTCTATGGCGCAACACGTATGAGTATTCATCTCCCTATAAATAGCAGCTCATTCCTTCTTCAATCCTCACACTATTTCAATCGATTTCTCTCTAAAATATTCGACATTTGGCCCCCTTTTCATTCGTTTCTATTTTGCAGAAAAGCCATGCGACGCCCCTAAGTACTCATCTGAGTAGTAGCCTTCGAGTAGGAGATCCCGATTCAGTATTATGCCCGACTAATTCCTGGTTATCATCTATAGTACTCTGTAAGTGAGCAACACTTACTCTACCTTTGTGTAATTCATAATTATAATTATAAGTCGTTACTAGGAACTTATAAGTAAGATTTATCAATGTTTACAAGTGTTTATACTACTTGATCTATTTATGGGAGTGATGTCTAAGCTGGATTTAGTAAGGTGTTTAAAGTGGGATTTCCAAACAGTATACTCTGTATACCAAACGGACCCTACCTCCGATATGATCCTACATGGTTATTCCTTATTTAGATCTTGAAGTAGACTTTGTGGTTATTGAGGAATCTAAATCATTAGGATAATAGACTAAGACTTAGTGTTATGTACATATAGGTCTCTGGGAAAAGGTGTAAGGCGAAGCTCTGACCGATTCACCAATCACCAGACACTTTTGTCAAGTGAGTGTATAGTTACTTTAAAACTTACACATAGATACAAGTATTGTAATTGCTTAAATGCTATGTATGTTGTTTTTGTTGTGTTTAATATATTTATACAGTATGATATGATTGTTACTTGATCTAATCATATACTTAATAATAAAATTGGGTAGTAAATGGTTATGCGTAATAATAAATGAGAGGTTGTGCTAAGGTCGTGTAAGTTAGTGATTGTGTGAGAGTTGTGCAAATTAGTAAATTGTGACCTATCATGCCTATCCAAAGTATTATTATACTGTTGTGTCTAGCCAAGTACTATTGTACTGTTGTGCATGTCGTGCGTAGCCAAGTACTATTGTACAGTCGTTCTTATCCAAGTACTATTGCACTGCCGTGCGGTCGTGCCTATCCAAGTACTTTTGTACTACCGTGCTTACCCAAAATGTTATCATATTGCCGATAGAGATCCTTTAGGAAAGATCTTTCGAGATCACCATACTAGGATTAGAAAGTGAGGATAACGGGAATAGGGTAATTGAGTTATTTGAATGTTGGAGAATATATAATTAAAGATTATAATATTTTGGGTTGAAAACCCTATGTATCTCACCAGGTTTCCCAACCTGACTCACTCAGTTTCTTTGTATCACAGGAAGCAATACAAAGTTACATGCATGATGAGAGATTCAAGCAGATATAGACCGTTAGATTATTGAGACATAGTAAGTCTCCATTTATGCTTATGTTTATGTATTGACGATGACATCCCGTGTTTTATAAATAAAACATATTTCTTCAAAAATGTTTTGATAATAATATTATCATGTTTTTGGGACAAATTCTGCATAATGAATCTTTTTAAGAATACTCTGATTTAATAAGCATAAACAAATCAGTCTTTTCTTGCCACAAAAAAATGGGGATGTCACACAACAAAACAACAACCATCTGCATTAATGCCATCATCTTTCCCCGCTTTGTGAACCCATTTTACTCTGCCATCATATCTAGTTTTTGAACCCCTTGATCGTCAACCCGTTTGAAAAACCCACACCCTATTTCTACCTACATAATTAGGTCAGTGCATAATACCCTTAGTGCAGTCCCTCTAGAAAAACTTAGGATGATTAAATAAATAAAAGGGAAAAATTACTGTCACCTTATAATTAGGATACCCACAAAATTTCTTGCATGGATTGTCTGGTGTGCATGAAACGAACACAGGGCAAACATCTTCACACCTACACTTCACTTCAACCTTTTTCTTGTATCGTGAATTCACATTCGTGCTTGATTTTGCAGAATATGTCGGCATTTTGCGTGGGAGCCAATTGTGGAAGCGAGACAGTTGTGGATGCAAGAACTGGTTATAAACAGGGGGGATGTTTATGTTGACTGCCAAATAATAGTCAACATGGGGCCATCTGCCAAGTCATATGCAAGGTAACCGGCTACGATGGGTATAACCTGATAAATGAGAGATTTGAACAATTTAATGAAAGTATCCGACTTTATTAACCCAAAAACTTCTCCAATGGTAAAACCGACAATTCTTGGAAAACTTAAGGGATTTTATGTCAAATGAAAGTTCTTGGTATTGACTTTTAGTCTCTACTCTCTTCGCCTTTTTCATCATCTTCATTTCTTCAATGAAACCCTTAAAAGCATCACTAATCGCCTTCATTTTAAACGTTGGATTCAAACCAAGTTCAACCAAAAATGAAAAATCAATACCATAACATCAATCAAACCTAAAGTTAATAGCTTTTTAGCTTGAAAGAGCTAAAAATCAATACCATCAATCAAACGAAAAATAAATACCATAACTTTAAATGTGTGATTATTCCAAAACAATTGGTTATAGTTACAATATTATAGTTATAATATATTTTGTGGTGTTAACTTTTTCATTTTTTAAAATACAAAATAGATCTTAATAGATAGAAAAAAAAATTAAATGTGGGTTATTTTGATAACCAAAACATAAATCGCGGAAACATAATTTTAGATCTTGATTCTCGAATCTGTCAAAAGAAAACTTTAAACCTGAAAGAACGATTACATATTTGATTTCATTATGATCTTCGGATCCGAAGAACTATGGTTGGGTTTTCCAGTTGGTCTCAAGAACTCTCTCTAAATCCCACAGCAAACCCTAAATTAAATTTCTTGTATGAATTTTTGTATATTGTAAATCTGCTTCTCATCACGTATTTATATAGATTGAGATATAACCAAATGTGAGTGATATTAGGGATTTAGGAGATCTTAAGTCAAACCGAGAACTCAGCCCAGAAGATAAACATGGTAAGTGTATATCTTTATTTATTAATAAAATCGATCCATTAACAATTTTATATAATTTCCATAATAATATAAAATTAATGATAACATTATTTATATACATTTATTAGTGGTCCCAAAATATCCAACAATCTCCCACTGGACCACGAATATATAAATGTATATATAATTGTTGAAACATCCCAAAAATCATGCTTAAAATTTCATTTTTAATTAATAAATAAACCACAGTTATCCAAAACCATCACATCAAAACATAAGTAATAATATCTCATATCAAAACATCTGTCGAAATATCAGATTAAATATCCCAGGCTACAAACATAATGGTGTGTACACTGCAGTCATCTCGAGCTCTTCCCCTTGCTACCGGAAGTACCTGAAACCAAAACTAAAAACTTTAAGCACGAAGCTTAGTGAGTCTCCCCAACTACCACATACCATACACATATCACATAACATATCTTGGGCCCCGCCACTACTACATCGAGTCAAGCTCAGGATCGGATTTCCAGGCATCGGGCCCCGCCCGTCATCGAGCAGATCTTCGAATAAATGTGAGCATAATCAAATAATACACATAACCCTAACATATATCATAACATTTAAACATTTCCTTGGGCCCCGCCCGACATCGGACCGTAATCTGGTAACATACTAACATTCCTCGGGACCGCCCCGGCATCGAACCGAAGTCCGGAAAACATACAATACAATTTGAGAATACAATTTTCGTAATCATAATCGAATTTGAGAATACAATTTTCACAATTGCTATCTTCTTGAAATCTCTCTTAGTGAAAGCATTTCCTCACAATCATTTTTCATGAAGGAGGGAAACCTTATGACACTTAGATTTTATGATGTATGTGTTCCTATCCATGTGAATTTGTCAAAACGAAAGTTTGCGACAAATCCAAAACCATATGGAGTGAACTTGTTCAATCTTGATTTCTTGCCTCATGGTAACACGAGTGCCCACCATGTCTTCCAAGTGGTTTAGCAACTCACCCTTACATATCAATGTACTTTCCATTGATCAAGGTACTTTGTCTTTATGCATTCAAATGAGAACTCATAGAACTCACATACATATTTAGCTTAATTGGAATGGCACAGAAACAAAATAATGTCAACACGATAGGTTATAAGCCTCAAGTCGTGCGCTAGTGATGATTAACTAGGTTTACTCTTGATTTGTTCTTGAAACTTTTCAAGACCATTAAGACTCCCACTGACTCCTTGACATATAAGGTTCTCTTGTCAAGAAACATTTCTTGACAAACAAATATTCAAGAGTTAGTGTAGCCTTTTGTCAAGTTTAACACTTCACACAATTGGTCCTGGTTGGTATTTGTCTTATCCAAGACATCACAACTTACTAATTTCAAATGTGCAAGAATAAGAAAACTTTTCTAAATTCCACATTTGTCGAGTGTTATAAACCTACTTAAGACTTGTCACTCATGCCAGAATCTTGACTCTAAGACTTGATATTAGAACGAAGTATGATTGACTTATTGATTTAACTATTTCCATAATTCTCGATTCCTCTTCTTAGACATACAAATGCACTAAGACTCACTTAAAGGACCAATTGAGAAATAGTTCTTAATCATTAAGACTTATCATAAAACACAATAAAAGGTACTCTCCCTTCTTAGAATAGAGAAACTTTTATCTTTCTGCCTACTTGATTCTTCTTATTCGTTCTGCTATTGATTGAAACTCTTTCAATTAACTCAGAATTATACTTAATCTTATAAGTATAACCATATTTACTAAACTTTAGTAAATCATGACAAATATCTTTATCACTCTTGTAGTGGACTTGATCAATGCACAACCTAGTCTACTCGATCTCCTAGTCCTTCTCTTGACACTTTGTCAAAGAATTAGTCTAATTTCCAAATATGAAGTTTCTCATTCATCACGCAATCAGGTTGCATGACTCCAAGTTTCTGTCCAACTGAAACTTGGGCGATGAGAATCTTCCCTTATTTGGCAAATTCTCGACATTTCCAAAAATTACATAATAAAGAATCCATTATTGCTAACAATAGAAACAATTAAACATCAATTTTTCATACACACCATTGCAAGGATAAATAAATAAGACAAAATCAAAATTTATTTTATTGCGGAAAAATTTTGTCCTTACAATGCAATTCAACTGAAAAACTATGCTATTTCATATTTCTTATCATTCTATCCTAACTCTAGAGTAGCAGCTCAAAAATCTGATCCTCAAGTCCATGCGATCGAAATCCATTTCTTCATGATCAGATTCAGCACGCTTCTTCCTTAAGCTTCCTCTCTTTTCTTCGATCCTACAAAAACATCAAAATGTAATCTTATCACATCATGTATTAAGAATCAAAGAATAGGAACTTATAGAGTTAGTTAATAGATTTTACCTGAAGTAGAGCCATACGTCTTGACTCTCCCATCTCTTAGATCTCTCAGGTAAACAGGGCAGCTTCGTCTCCAATGCCCCTTCTCTTGGCAGTAGAAGCAGATGGACTCTTTTGGAATGGCACAAGGAACTATCTCAAAATTTACCTTTTCTGGATTTCCAATGTCACCATTTTCACTGTCCATTGAAGTTTGGGAGTTTGATTTGCCAGACAAATTTGCTCGATCAGCACGCCAAATCATTTCTGATTCAGCGGCTATAAGCAAATAGGTCAAATCAATGAGGGTCACGTCATGGTCCATCATATAGTACTCTCTAACGAACTCACTATATGATTCAGGAAGTGACTGAAGAACCCAGTCAACAACCAACATTTTTGAGATATCGACACCCATCATCCTTAACCAATCAATGTGTGACTTCATCTCTAAGATGTGTGCACACACAGGTTTTCCATTTTCGTGTTTACTTGCCAAAAGGGCTTGAGTGAGCTTGAATTTTTCAAGCCTTTGAACTTGTGGGTTAGGGAGATTAATTGGAGGAGGTGGAGGAAGTGAAGCATGATTCTCATTTCCTTGATCGTATCGTGGAACGTCATCTTCATTTGGAAAGCTTGTTCCAAGGGACTTGGGAAGGCCATTGTAAGATTTAGACATCTACAAAATGGGAGAAAATTCAAGTTAGTGGATAAGAATCCTTGATGTAACACCCAAATGAAACAGTAAGGCTAGGATCCAACACAATACTCCACAACCTAGAAGAGGGATGCCGTAATCTAGTTGCAGAATATTTGAAGGTAGGCAAATGATGATTTACCAATTTCCACCATGAAAAACGAAAAAGAAGTTTAAGTTTTAAATGAATTGAAACTCCTAGGTCTTTTGAGATTCATTGAACTTTTCAATGGCATGTTTGATCTCGATTATGCCCTTCAAATTTGCGACTGGGATGCCGAGGATCACAAACAAGGTGTGAATAACCATACGAATCTACGTGATGCACTCAATGATACTATCACCTAATCAATGTGCCGGTTAACCACACACGCTCTATTGATATATGATAAACATCGAGCCACCCTTCACTACCAATGTCAACCGCAAATTAGTGTGCCGGTTAACCACGCACGCTCCACTAACGTTTGGCAAGGGTGTGAAGTGTAATTCCATGGATTAGCATACAATTTCACATTTTACCTAAAGTAACTATGATTTGGGAATTTATAAAAGCATTTAGTTACTTTGTACTTCATTATACTTATAATGGAAGGTTTCGTCCTATCCTACCCGTTCGGCTAACGACCCTCCACTAGTCAAGAGTGCGGTGGGTAAGAGTGGATACCCATCCAATCGCCATTTTATAGGCAATTTCCTTAAACATCCCTTATAGACTAGCTTCGTGAATGAGGCATACTAACGGTAAGACTGACTTTTTACTCATATATATAATATTAGACTTTTAATGTTACATATATATAGTATAGGGTGTATTTTACACTTTTAAAATACTAGGTAGTTCAATTTAATAAATTATACTTTTAATTTAATCAAATGTAAACCAAAACTTTATGGAATTATTAAATCTCTTTTAATTATACACTTTAATTAATTAATAAAACCATAAGGGTGTAATTTGAACTTTTTCAAAAATATGAGGGTTTTAGAATTTAACATTTCAAAATTAAACTTTTAATTAACTTTTAAATTCCAAAACTTGAGGGCAAGTTTTGAAACATTTCAAAACATTAGAGTTTAGAATTTAAATATTTCAAAATTAAACTTTTAATCAAAAATTTAAATTCCAAAACTTGAGGGCAAGTTTTGAAACCTTTCAAAACATTAGGGTTTAACTATTTAAATTTCAAAAACAAAACTTTTAAGTTCAAATTTAAACTATAAAACGTAAAGGGGAAAATTCAAACTTTTTCACAAGATAATTCAAATCTAAATTACAAATAATCAATCTTTATCTAATAAAACAAAAGATTATCTAAATTTTGACAATTATCTTCTATTTTGGCAAGGATAATCACCCAATATCAATAAAAATCGGATCTTATGAATTAAAAACGTTTATGGTAAGTATGCCAAGCCAAAACAGCAACAAAATCGCCAAAAAACGTTGCCAGACTCGCTGACTCGTCGAGTCAGCACTGGACTCGTCGAGTACCCAGTGGACTCGGCGAGTTCAGTCATGGACTCGGCAAGTCCAGCCCCAAAATTCAAAAAAAAATCGTTTTTCAGCCAATTTTCGATCAAGCAAGCATCAAATTCACTAACAAACAGCCCTAGGCTCTGATACCACTGATGGGTTTCGAGCAATACATCATTCCTATGGTGTACATGCAAACCCTAATAGCTTTTGGATCTAGTTTGTCTAATGAACATGCAATTGAAAATCTAAAGCTATAAACCCTAGATCTATCAAATAAGAATTGAAATAAGGGTTTAGTAATTACCTTTGATTGTTATATAGTAATAACAATCAATTCCTTGCTTTGATTGGCTTCAGAAAGCTTAGTGCCTCAAGTGTTGCACCTCTAATGGAGTCACAAACACCACTAAGCAATTGAATGAAGGAGAGAAGAGAGAGGAGGCACCAAAAACGGCTGGAAACCCTAATCCAAGTGTTAGCCACGTTTTTAGTGCCCAAGGGTTCCTTATATACTTAGGCTATTAGGGTTATCCAACAAGGAAACCCTAATTTGACTGCTTAAGCCCTAAGCAGCCCATGGACCCCTTCTGGAACATGCCTTGGACGATTTCTAATGGGCTTCCCCATAGAATTCGTCCAACCTATTATTCCAAGGTGATCCATAGCCCAATTGCAATTATCCTATAATTACAATTCTAGTCCCCTAAGTTTAATTAATCTCTTTTAGTCACAAAATTAATTCTTAATTAATTCTTGACTAATATTAATTAAACAATATGATTTCTCCTTTAATATATTATTCTTATAATATATTAATAAATCATAATTAAACCTTTCTCTCCTTAATTCATCCTACATATTGCTATGGTGAAGGCAACCCAAAAGGACCATGCTCATAATCGGGTCAAGTACATACCAAAATAGTTATGGACTTAGACACTAATCCAACAAGAGGTTCAATGAGTAAGCGGGGCGTACTCGTCGTGTACGCGAGGCGTAATGGGTGAGTTGGTCGCGGATGGTCCTTGAGTACGTCGGGTGCACTAAGGGGTATGACGGGCGTACTCCCTTCAGCACCAAACCCTAATTTCGGGGTTCTACCCCTATATAAGCATCATTATATCCTTCCTCTAGGCATTTTAAGTCAGCCTACATCCCCTTTAGCATACATTGTAACCCTAGAGTGCCTTGAATGAGTTTTCGAGCTTGGAAGAGTGTTTTTGGTGGTTTGTGTAAGAGAAGAAGAAGGTTGAAGACTCGTTTCTTGGAAAGGAACTTAGAGATCCAGTGTTAGCATCTTCATTTCGTGACTTTGGAGGTATAAAGTCCCTATCTTGTCTACTCATTGTATAGATCTTCTTTTGGGTTTGTTTATGGTCATTTTAGCCTCTTCTGGTTGGTCCTTGTGAGCTAAGGTTGTTTTTTAGGCTTAATCTTGTAGATCTGGACGTTTTAGGTGTCCCAAAGGCATAAAAATGTGATCTTTATGGTTTATTTGGACTTATGCATGTGCTAAGACCCTTTATTAAGCTCTTTTGAGCTCTAAATCCACATTAAGCCATGCATGCAAGTAAAGTTGCCAACTTTACGTGATAAGTCATCCATATGAATCAGATTTGAGAGTTTGGAGCAAGGACTTAAGTGGTTAAGTGCTTAATGGAGAAGGATGGGGTTCAGGGGAGTACATTGGGCGTACCCATCTGGTACGTTGCACATACTGGCCCCAAAGAGTGTACGTTGGGCGTACCAGCTGAGTATGTTAGGCGTACTCGGGATAGGTTCATGATGGGTTGGGACCAATTTGGATAGTTGGGCCTTATTGGGCCTTGTGGTGTCATTTCATGGTTTGGGCTTATGATACTTGTGGATTGGTCTTTGGATTTTTGGCAAGTAAGGTAAAAGGGTAAAATGGACTTTTACCCTGAAGGTTTGGTTATTGGACTAGAATTCTGGTTAGGTCGGGAACCAATTATTGATGAAATATTATTTGATGTTGTCAGTGCACGAATTCCGGTAGCAGCGGCTCTAGTATTCGGTTATCTTAGATTGAAGTGAGTCTCCTCATTGTATTATACTTGAAACATCCCAAAAATAATGACCAAAAATTTTGTTTTAAATCATTAAATAAAACCATAGTTATCAAATCATTTCATCAAAGCATAGTCAAAATATCTCAAAACATTATTATCAGAGTATCAAAACATCAGAGTAAACATCCCAGACTAAAACATCTTGGTGTGTGCAATGCAGTCATCCCGAGCTCTTCTCTCTGCAACTGGAAATACCTGAAACCAAAATTGAAAACCGTAAGCACGAAGCTTAGTGAGTTCCCCAACCTACCACATACCATACACATAATCACATATATTGGGCCCCCACCCCTACATCGGGCCCCGCCCGACATTAGGTCTCGCCTGGCATCGAGCCCCGCTCGGTATACATATCTGTTTCTTCCAGGCCCCGCCTGTCTGGGCCCCGTCCTCTATACACATACAACAGTGTCATATAATCATACTAGCACATAAAGAATCATACATAATACTATATGCTCCAGTCCAAGAACACTCAAAGAAGGATTAGGGTTTCGTGGTGGCTGTCTAAGGGTGAGAGGGAGGCTGATATCTAGGGCATTATGTTCTTTATATAGTGCTTAGCCCTAAAATTAGGGTTTAGGAACTTTGAGCGTACGTTGGGCGTACGCCTCCAACACTCGCGTCCACTTACTCCTCTACGTTGGGCGTACTTCCGCGCTGGCCACCTTGCATGCATGGTATCTTCTTGCCACTTTTGTCCATTAGGGACCAATATTGCCAATAATTTCAAAGTGTCATATCTTCCTCATCGCGTATTTATATAAATGGAGATATTATAGAATGTGAGAGATATTAAGGATTTAGGAGATCTTGATCACAACCAAAAACTGAACCCACAAGATAAACATGATAAGTGTATATCTTTATTTATTATAAATATCGATCCATCAACAATTTTATATAATTTTCATAATAATATAATGTTAATGATAACATTATTTATATATACTTGGTCCCAAAATACCCAACATTAAAACGACAATTTTTTTAGTTTTTAGACCATTGGTCAAAATTGAAAGAGCAAGAGGACCAAATTTATCATTTACGCTAGATTTTTCAATAACTCAAACAACGGATTATAAGACTAATTACAACTTCACATAATATAAACACGTCCAAACACTATCTATACTCTATAGTAGATCATTTAATTTAACATAATTAGTTTTAGAACATGCATTCAGATTCATACATATGAGTTGGAATTCCTCCAATCTTAAAAAAAAAGTAAAATAAATAAATAAAAATAAAAAAGAAAAAGAAGAAGAAGATTAGCATATGAGCAGATGAGACTAGTTTCTATCTGTACTCTGACTTTTGCCGATCAAAATTTAAAGACATGACGTATATGGAAATGTTTTCTTCTTCAATCTATTTATTCGTACATGAACAGTTTGTGGCTCAACTAATATCTTTTAAATGTCTTAAATTATATTGGTAGATTTAACACTTTTAATATCTTTTAAATGTCTTAAATTATATTGGTAGATTTAACACTTTTATGAATACAAATGGTCCCTGTGGTTCGATAGAATTTGCAGTTTTGCTCCTTAAATTTAAAATTTGATAGTTTATATCATTGTGGCTTGTGCATATTGCAATTCAGGTCTTTGCTAGTAAAAACCAAATTACATTTTCCTTTTTTTTTCTTATATATATATATATATATATATATATATATATATATATATATATATATATATATATATATATATATATATATATATATATCATTGTTTTTTTATCTTTGTTTTAATAGAATTAATATAGATTATTTATAAAACTATTTTTATTTTTTTAAATCATTTATCTAAATCATATAAAATCATATTATTATTATTATTATTATTATTATTATTATTATTATTATTATTATTATTTATTTTTTGCTTTATTTATTTATCTTTGTTTTATGGTATAAAAATATTTTAATATTTTTGACCTTTTATTTGAATATATTATTTAATATTGTTTTTTTTACGTTTATCTGTTTAAATTATATAATGATATTTTTGACGTTTTTTGAATAAAAAAAATTAAAGCATAACTCGGATAACTATCAGTTTTCCAATAAAATTATTTATGTTCGTTTTTTCTTTTTCTTTTAACGATATATATATATATATATATATATATATATATATATATATATATATGTGTGTGTGTGTGTGTGTGTGTTAGATTGAATAGTTTTACTTTGGTTTTTTTCATAAATAGTTATACAAAAAAATATATAATTATTTAGGCAATAAATGAAGAACCATCAACATATAAACGAATGATGTAACGAGAAACACATAAAACCATATAATCTATTAAAACCGAATAACATAACAAACACTAACTTATAAATGAATGTTGTAAACAAAAAACACATAAAAACAACATTAAATAATTATATTGGACAATTTATAGTTATCTAGTGTATTATTTTAATTTCTTTATTCAAACAAAACTTAAAAAGAACATCATTATATAATGTAAACAAACAAAACGTTAAAAAAAACATCAAATAATATATCCAAATAAAACATCAAAAATATCCAGGTTATTATTTTAATTTTTCTATTGGAATAAAACTTTAAAAAAATCATTATATAATGTAAACAAACAAAACGTTAAAAAAACAACATCAAATAATATATTCAAATAAAACGTCAAAAATATTAAAAGATTTTTAAACCATCAAAAGAAGATAAATAAATGAATCTAAAAATAAACAATAATATGATTTTATATAACTTAGATAATTAATTTAAAAAAATAAAAACAGTTTTATAAATAATCTATATTAATTCTATATATATATATATATATATATATATATATATATATATATATATATATTGAACAATGAACTGCAATGCAATATTCACATGCCATAAAAATATAACCTATCAAATTTTAAACTTACGAAACAAAAAATATAAAACGAGCCTACCATTATGTTTAATGTTTTTCTGTTTGTGTTTGTTTGTAGGTGTGTGTTAAAAGTTTAGTACGGTCGGCTTATGTGTCTCCTGTTTTTAAGGTTTTTTTGGTGATGTGGCATAATACTATTGGAGGGTTTGCAAACAAAGAGGTGCCACCGAAAGACTAAAAAGTCCCGTGAAGTCGACGGCATGCACCTAAAATGATGATAATTATAATATATTATTATTTAGTATTAGTATTTGAGGAGGATCCCAATACAATATTTTAATTGGAGAAAATGCTACCCAAATATAGTTTTTTTGTTGGAAATAATAAGGTTAGAAATTAGAATACCAAAAGATATTTATAGAATATCATATAAACAATTTTAAAATATGTAATTTTGATTACAGGATTATACGCCCCGGAACACGTTTGTGATAATCTGAAAAAATTTATATTTCGATTTCAGGCAAAACTTGAGATTAAAAAAACACATAATGCTCAACTTAGAGAACAATTTGCAGAATTTTGTAAAAGGAAAGGTAAAATCTGTTGGAAAATTTAATAAAAAAATATATTTTTTTATTAAATTTTAGACACATTTACATATATTTATATATTGTATAACTTATTAATCGATAGCGGGTCATGTTCTCCTCCATAAGAACTTCGAAACAATACATGTTGTGTCCAAAATGGAGTATATATATAAATGAGATATAGATATTCAAATATGAGTATTTGAAAATAAAGTTAGCAAATAAAGTAGTTATAGAAATGTATCCCACATAGGAGTAAAAAGTAACTATTAATGGGTTTATAAGCATAGATGTGTAGTAGGCTTATAAGCTTCTAGGTATAGTAAAAAGTAAACTATTAATGGTTTATAAACATAAATATATGCTTGTAAGCAATGGGAATGCAAATTATGGTTTTTGTATTCATTTAATTTTGAATTAATGAATACTGTTAAAGCAAACGAATACTTTTTTCTCCTTCTTGTATACATTTTCCGACAAACTTTTCAGACAAGTGGTCTAATCCAACATTACACATTGTTGCAGTTGTTGTACGGGGATGCAAATTATGGGTTTTGTATTCATTTAATTTTGAATCAATGAATACTGTTAAAGCAAACGAATATTCTTTTCTCCTTCTTTTATACATTTTCCGACAAACTTTTCAGACAAGTGGTCTAATCCAACATTACACATTGTTGCAGTTGTTGTACCCTGAAAAAAGACGACGACTCGGGAATCATGTCTAACACGAGCCCAACATTCCGTTTATTACAAATGTTATTTTGCATATACGAACTCGTTATAGAAAAACGCATAGAAGAACTAACAAAATCTGCCAAAACCAAAGTCATGTGCTTAGAATAACAAAAGTGTTAATTTCAGTTGAAATTGACAAGAAAGTCGTTTTTGTTGAAAACGAACAAAATTGTTAATTTCAGTTGAAATTGGCGAGAAAGTCGCGTTTGTTGGAAATAAACGTGTTGGTGTTACCCGGAAAATTATCAAATTGATATATTTGTTACATTGTGGATATGTTTCAGGTCATTACGTTGACTCTTTCGACGGCACACATACAAGTGCTTCACACCTTCCAAACTTGTATCCATTACAGTCAAAAGTGAGATATAGTATATCTAGTATTACTTATAAGTGATTAAAATTGATGCTATTAAGGTATTTTGATTAAAAAAGTGATGCTTTCTTAGTAAGGTCGTTATCTAAATTTATTGACTTTACTTGGTAAGTTTTCCAAATGTTTTTCTTTTATGAAAATATATTTTAAGTAGTTATTATTATACTAAACTATTCATCAAGTCAAAGTTATATTTAAATCGAAATTATTTCGTATGCCCTAAAAGACGCAATTCTTTTACGCTGACCCAAGCTTTCATGAAAAGCTTGACTAGTAGTCAATAAATATATAATAATTCGTATTTATTAATCATCTTCAAGAGTTCAAGTTATTATAATTTGATATTTTTTTTAAAAAGTATTGGGTTTTAGTATTTGTTATTTGGTTGTGGGTATTATCATTGTTAATCATGGTAGAATTAACTGTGAGGTTGAGTTTGATTAATTCGATGTATTGAATGAATAATGATATCTGTTTGAATAAAATATGTTACATATTGTCTCTATATAAACTAAATGATTTTTTTTTATCTTAACATTTCAAAAAATTCACTATTTATTAATTTTAAGGAGTTGGAAGAAAACAATTATACCATCTCTATATCTATCATTTAAATTTAAAAGTTAAATTAAAAGTATATTATTTATATATATAAAAAAATAATAATAATAAAATAAGCCTTTTGTTCAGAAGTTTAGAATGACGAAAATAACCCTACAACCACCGCATCCTAAAGTCATAATTCTTATGGAAGAATCAGCATGAGTCCATGACTAAATTGAATAAAAGCAGGACGCCAACTTTCATGCATGTTTTCAGGGAGAAAAAGGTCAAAAACAAAAACATTATTTAGTATCTACCAATGACTGATATCGACCCTAACCCATGTCCAAATCCGTTAAATTAACGACAATACGTCTTATCGACATTAGCGATTATGATTATGATTTACTATAATAAATCCATAACATCTATAAGATTCTATACAATAAATGGAGCCATTATAAATAAGGAAATCCTCTCGATTAACAAATAATTCTTGAGTATTTAAACATGAATAGTTTCTTAAATTTTTATATTTCTATATTCGTTCAAACATAAAAACAGAATCAAGAATCAAGAATCAATCCATGAGTTTGTATCGTTTCTCTTGTACACCCGTAACTCCCATTTGTATCTCGATTATCGTATGAAGCGGCATCTGTAATTTCAACCATTTAATTCATTATTCATTATTCGTATTCAATGTGCATTCATACAAACCGTTTGTTATGTTTTTTTTTTCTTTCTAAATTTTAAAAATTAAAATTGTTTATTACCTCCATAAGCGGTATTTCTTGCAAAGGGCGATCAGCAAAATAAGCATATAACGCTCTCAAAACTGCCTGAAATAATCGAAGCACGCGTTGTTATTATTATTATTATTAAAGAAAAAAATAAAAATACAAAGGCGGAAAATGAAGGCTAATTCGGTCATTTGACTTGACCTGGTGAGATACGACCACAACCGGTGCACGTTGTCTTTCTAGCTCGATGATAACCGGCTCCAACCTAAAATAGATCAAGTAAGGTCATAATGGTCTTTTCATATACTACAAAATACCAAAGTTTCTTTTATTAGTTAGTTGTGTTACCTTTGTATCACATCAAGATAAGATTCTCCACGAGGGTATCGATACCTAAGTTTATCTTTCTTTCGGGACCTTCAACAAATTGAAAAAAAGACACATAAATGGAAATTTATATAAATTATTCATATTAGTATATAAAAAACAAGTGAGGTTTTCATTTTTCATATAAAAGTATAAAACATACTCGTATTCCTCGGGCATATTCTTTTTTATTTCTTCATATGTCATACCATCACATACACCAGCATTTATCTCATCAAGTGCACGCCATTGTATCTATAATAAAAAAAAAATTAATAATTTTCATAATTAGTAAGTAATCAAAGAAGCAAGTTATGAGAAAAGTGTAATGCTAACCTTTGGGAATCCAGCAATTTGATTTGCAGTCAAAATTGTTCGTTGCAATGTGCTTGTCCATATCTAGGTCACATTACATAGTAATTAAAACTTGTATGTTGAGAATTTTTTAATCAAAAGGTGAAATACAACAATTATAATACTTACAGAAGCAGCCCTTTCATTTTTTAGTCGCTTTTCGACAAAATTAGTAAGTTTTTTTGCATAAAGCTCCCCATTTCCACTGTCAAACAAATTAAAAGATTACAAAAAGTGTGTCAAAGTTAAGGTTCATTTAGAGCTCGAATGCCAAACAAAAGGATAAACTAGATCAATCTTCTTTTTTTTACTTAATGTAGAAAGAATGACTTAATAGAATCATTTTCTTAAATATTTATTGAATATTCATTTAAGATGAGAAGAAACAAGAAACCTCAAGACAGTGTCGCCTCCAATTCTTGCTCTCACATTATCACGACTTTCTCCATGTCTTGTAAGCAAAATTGGTCTAGGTGTCAAATGTGTATTCACCTGCAAAGACAATATACCAAGTTTATATATTTTATGAATATTTCTAAAAATATAATTTAGAGTTATGGATTAAGATGATGTCACAAAAATTAAAGGGAAAAAATGGCATAGATTTGATTACATACCAAGAAAAACACAATCCGCCCAGGAAGGTATCCGCTGATATTGTTCACCTGTATATATATATATATATATATATATATATATATATATATATATACAAATAAGATATAAGTAATACATCTAATAATCATATGTATAATTATAAAATATATAAGTATCACATCCACAATAAAAATGAGACAACTTACTTGTATCTGCCCACCATGACCACTAACCATATCGATCATTTTAATATACGATCCTTCATTAACCGGTTCATAGATCTTGTCACAAGAGATAATTATAGTAAATTACAATAATAAACAATCTATAAAATCACCCAAAAAAAGAAAAAAACTAATAAATAATTTAAAGGTACCTTCTCATAGTTATCAAGTCGTCGTTTGAAGTCCTGATATCCAGCTTCAAAATCCGGTCTGTAAAAATATATAGATTTACTCATGTAAGCAAAAGTTTTTTTATAAAAAATAATGAATATTTTTTAAAAAGTAAGCATACTCTTCGGAATAATCGGGACTTTGTTGAATCTTGAGACGTATATTTCTTTCAATTATTTGTCGATCGTTGCAAATTGTTTCCAGAAATATGATCTGTAACGTGCATTTAATAGAAATCAAAAAATATATTCTTTCAGCAACCCCTGAGCAGATGTAAATCAAATCAGGTACACAGTGGCCCGCTAGGTGGCTGACATCAGCATCTTACCTTGCATTTGCCTTCAGCCATTTTCATAAGCATATTCCTTCGCTCACTAGTACTATTTGTGGCATCAAATATCCCAACCTAAATAAATTTTGAATTCCTTTTAGCATTTTTCAACGATGAAAAAATATTGAAAATTATAGGACTTACCTGGCCACCTTCTTGCATCCAAGCTGTCATGTCATCCATTGCCAGAGCTGCTACCTAGTGGCATGTGATGTATTAAAACTATTTGCAAACAAAGATCCCATAATTAGTCGTTTTTTTTAAAAGGGTGTTGTTTTAGACATTTGATTAATAATAGTCAGAACACATAACCATCTTTAACTTCACTTAAAATGATTATTCAATTATTGACTCTAATTTTGATTCTTTAACTCCCAATAATCACTTTGAAATCACCTCATTACGGGCTTCCATGCCTTCAGGATTGTCACCCCGGAAAAAATCTGCAGTCTGCATTAAACGATAAAATATCAATAAAAAACCATCAAAATAAGTAGAATCTCAACACCAAGAGATTCTTGATATGCATATAAACCACATTTCACAAAAATTAAACCTACCTGATTTGTTCCATGCTTCAGCCGTCGATACTGTGACAACAAGAAAAACAATCAGACAATTTTCCATGGATTCCACATGCTTTCTAGGCCTATTTTCAACGATGAGGAAGAAAAGGGCATCCACGTCTTTTGCAAAAGGTGAGAAAGCAAGAGCAAGTCCGGTCTTTGAGACCGAGTCTATCAGTCTCAGATTGTCAGAGTCAAGTCTGTCAATCTCAGACTGTCAGTCTCAATCTATAGTCTGATGCATGACAAATACAGTACAACGTGTTCTGTCATGTCATGTATAACAAATGGGGTCTAATGGATGATAAAAAAATAAATAAATAAATCACCTTGCCAACATTGAAGTGTTTGGTATTATGACCTAACCAACGGAGATACCTCGTAAGTTTAGCAGCAGTAAAAGTTTTGCCACGAGCCGGTAACCCAACCTACCAAATAAAACAAAAAAATATTTCCAATTTTAGATTGAAAATGACACATTTGGTGCTATATTATAAATTAAAAAAGATTACCAAGACAATGGCAAGATGCATATCTTCTTTGGGGCCAAGCATTTGATCAGCAATAGCTGCAGCTGCAACTGCCCCAGCAGCAGCTGGCATCTTCACATTGAATTTTCAAATGTTACAAACTTAGAAATCCAATCCAATCCAATCCAATGGCATTATTGTAATTTGTAAAGAAATATACAAACCTTAGCTCCTGGATCACGTTTAGTTCCGGTAGTCAAAGTGGCTGCACTGGCTGATCTGACTAACCGAGGGGACCCCACCCCCCTATCCACAAAAATTCCACGGTGACTTTCTTGTCTTTGTGAGGGTGAAATTGTTCCCACTGACTTTGATTCAACCATGCCAGGTGGATGATATAACTTTGGAGGATCAGGAATAGCCACTTCCATTTCCTATTTTTTAAGTATCAAATTAAGTCAAACAACATACATATATAATCATATACTGTATAATCTAAAGATGAAAGTAATAACCTTTATGGTTGCAGGACGATCAACAGAAACACCCGAATCTTTGGTTGAACTTTCAGCATTTGAAAACACACCAGTACCACCACGCTTTAAAGACCTTGGAGTCTCAGTCAAATTAGCAGCATAAACCACAGAAGTTACAGGAGCAGGGACTAGGTATTGTTCAAGATCAAGGTCCAAACTGGCTGAAGACCCATTCTGATTCTGAATCATAATAATTTCAAGAATTATAAAGATTTCAACCATTTATGGGAAAATCTGAAAAAGGTATATTAGTATTAGTAGTAGTACCTCGACACCTTCAGGCAATGAATTTATACTAACATCAGGAATCCCACGAACAGTTGAGGGTTCAAGATTTTCTTGATAAGCTCTCCAACTTGCAGCAAGATCAAATGGTGAAACCCTGTTGGTTTTGATGTTTACCCTATACTCAAGAATCTCATCTGGGGTTAAATTAAAAACAGCTAATCTTGCAACCCCTTGCAATGTACCCCCCATGAACTGCCTGTTTATGCCTTCCTCCTCTATGCATGGGACATTGTTGTCTTTGGGTTTCAATAAGAACTTGAAATCCAAGGTTTCTAATTCAAGAAAAACCAAATATAGTTAATAACTTATCTGTCATGTATCTTTAAACTCCAAAATTGATAAACAACTTTGTTAAAGATTTAAGGGGTCTGTTACAAGAAAATTCCTCTATTGGGACTTCAAATGGATGGGAATTACATGGACCTAAAAGCAGAAAATTACAAAGAAAGATAAACAAAAAAGGAATTACCATGATTAGGAGGGACAACAAAACTTAATTCCCACATCGAGGTTGATTCGCGTTCCAGTGGAAGCTAATTCAAGAAAATTATCATAATTAGAAACATGAACACTATGAAGGACTATAAATTGGTTTCAATGGAAGCTAAATATAACAAAAATCGAAACGGGTATTGAAAAGGGGTATAAATAGGTTTGAATGCAAGTTAAATGCAAAGAAAATTATCAAAGATTAAGGACATGGATATGCAAAAATGACTATAAATAGTTTTCAGTGGAAGCTAAATATAAAGAAAATTATCAAGATTAAGGACATGGATATGCAAAAAGGACTATAAATAGGGTTCAATGGAAGCTAAATATAAAAGTTCATCAAAATCAGGCACACGGGTATTAATAAAGACTACATATCGGTTTCGATCAAAGCTAAATACAGAATTGTTATTAACATTAGAAACATGGATATTGAGGAAAAACCATAAATAGGTTTCAATGAAGGATAACTACAAGATTTTTTTAAACATGGATATTAAAAGGCATTAGAAACAGGTTTCAATGGAAACAACATATCAGAAAATTACCAAAGAAAAAAAAATGGATATTGAAAGAGGGGAAGCAAATAGGTTTCCATGGAAGCTAAACACAAACAGAATTATAAGTTGCATTGGAGCAAAATACCAGCCAAATAATCAAACATTTCAACTTCATAAACTAAAAGCTTTCTGTAATAAACCTTCTAGAAGAAGGGTAAACTTACAGCTTTGGAGGTATCCCAAGAACCAACGAGAGGGACGGAGCCATAGACGTGAGGAACAAGGTCTCCTTTGAGATTGTAGTTCTCCATCTTTAAAGAGACATAGAGTTGACCACCGCCATGGTCATCTTTCTCTTCTCCACTGCCATGAGCGCTACTGTCAAAGTGCCTTGATGAACCGGTTCCCATTGTGAACTTGTGGTTCAGTAAACGTCGGAATATCAATCTTTAAATTAACGATTTTGGAAGAGAACCCAGATGGGTTTTCTTGAAATTAAACAAGAAACACGAGTGATATCAATCATATTTGAATAGATTGAAATTGTGAGATGGAGGTTTCGATAAGAATCAGAAGACTGGTGTGGTGAGCAGTTGTGTTTTGCATTGGAGGCTGAGAATTTTTGCGGTGGGGCCGGCCAGTTCCAGGTGGAACCGCGCGGCGACCGGTCCGAAGCATCAAATTAGCCCTCGTGGCCTCGTCATCAAATCATGTTGGCTTGGTAGTGATGTTGAGTTTTTCTTGAATCGAGTAAACCTTTGTATTGATTGTTCGAGTCCATAGTTTTCATCTTAATACAACGGTTATTTTATGGAGCATTTAAAAAAAAAAATCATGTCTTAAATGAATTTCGAGTCCATAGTTTTCATCTTAATACAACGGTTGTGTTGAGTTTTTCTTGAATCGAGTAAACCTTTGCCACCAAAGGGCTTCTAGCCCAACGGTATCAGGTGGCGCCCTCCCTCCTTGAGGTTGAGGGTTCAAGTCTCGTGGTGGACATAGGTGGAATTAGGTGTTAGTTTAGGAATAGATTATAATATGTGTATTTGCCGGTTCAAAAAAAAAAAGTAGTACAAGCCACTAACCTTTTAGACTGGCCCGTGTGGGTAACGCCCACCGGCGTTATTGTGGTTCTTGGGATACCTCCAAAGATGCCGTTACAAGCTTCGAACATTGTCCCGCCCCGGCGTTATTAGGTGTTATGTTACGATGCGTTGTTTTGATAATGAAAGGAAACGGCATTATCTTTTGAACGTTGGCTTCATAGGACCCTTTGTTGCGTACTCGTTTACCGGCGAAGAAAACAAAAAGTTTCGGTTTGGGCAGTTTTGGCCCCTTAAATTCCACATTCTTATGAGTTAAAGGGAAAATACCGGGTATAGACATTTTTTGGGGTTGAATTCAAAAATATTGACATAAAAAATTGGATTTCCGGGTATAGACATGTATTCCACGGAGATAACTCCGAGGGGCTCCGCGGAATGCACTGTAGCTCCGCGGAATGGCAAAATCATAAATAAATCAGGGTATTAAAAAAAACTCAATATCCATTCCGCGGAGCTACCTCCGAGGAATAAACTCAATCCGCAGAGGTAGCTCCGAGGAATGGATCTACCCTAGATTGGAATACCGCTTCTGGCAAAAGTTCCACGAGGAGCTAGGCACGCGGTTGCATTTTAGCACAGCTTATCATCCGCATACCGACGGTCAGAGTGAGCGGACTATACAGACCCTCGAGGACATGTTGAGGGCTTGCGTCATCGACTTCAGTGGGAGTTGGGATGCCCACCTACCCCTTGCAGAGTTCGCCTACAACAACAACTATCATTATAGTATTGGTGCCCCACCTTTTGAGCTGTTGTATGGGCGGAGATGTCGCACCTCAGTCTGTTGGGGTGAGGTTGGTCACAGAGTGATGGGACGGACGGAGGTAGTCTTGCAAACTACCGAGAAGATTCAGCAGATTAGACAACGACTGCAGATCGTCAGATTCGGCAGAAGAGTTACGCCGACAGACGCCGATCTGAGTTGGAGTTCCAGGTGGGTGACATGGAATTATTGAAGGTTTCACCCTGGAAGGGTGTGATTCGCTTCTGAAAGCAGGGAAAGTTGGGTCCCCGATACATTGGACAATTTCGGGTTATTGCCAGGGTTGGCAAGGTTGCATACAGACTGGATCTTCCGGAGGAGCTCCGTCAGATACACAACACTTTCCACGTTTCCCAGTTACGGAAGTGCATATTGGAAGAGGGTGCAGTAGTGTCGTTTGATGACGTTCAAGTTGACGAGCGCCTGAACTATGTGGAGCAGCCGGTGGCTATTTTGGGAAGGAAGGTGAAGGTTCTGCGCAACAAGGAGATACCTCTGGTAAAGGTGTAGTGGCGACATCGGAGGGGATCTGAGTGGACATGAGAGCCATAGTCAGAGATGCGGGAGCATTACCCTGATCTGCTTACCACCGCGGACTTCGAGGACGAAGTTTAGGTCAAGTGGGGGAGAATTGTAACATCCCGAGATTTTGCAGGTATTTTCGAACCCTCTCTTCTATCATTATTTGCCATTTGTAGTCCCTGTGGTTAGAAAAGTAGACCCATGAGAAGCCTAAGGGCTAAAGTTGCAACTTTGGAGACAATGCTAGTACGCTAAGCGTACTAGGGCGCGCCTTAGTACGTTGGGCGTACACTTGTGTATGTTAAGCGTACTCGCGTCAGATGCAAACCCTAATATTTAGGGTTGGGGGGCTATATAAACATTCGTATGGCTCATTTCTCTCATCACTCCTAGCCTCCATATTCCAGAAACGTTCTAAACCCTAGTTTTGTATGTGAGTGTGAGTTAATGTGTTTTAAGCTCTTGAAGGTGAAGGCATTGCATCAAATAGTTGGAGAAAGAAGGCAAGCTTGTGGATCTGAAGTTTCCTTGTGCTATAGAAGCTCCAGAAGGTAAAAAGCTTCAAACTTTATGCTTGTATGTTATAGATCTTGCAATGCTAGCTTTATGAAACCATTCTTTGTCCTAAAAGTCCCAAGTTGGTGCATGATATGATTTGGACGAAATGAGTTGTCCTTTCAGGCCCTTGAGGAGGTCCTAAGTGATAAAAATGATGTCCTAATAGCTAAATGTGTCTCATGCATGGAGTAGGAAGGTCTTAATGGATTAAGACCATGTGTTAAGAGCTTTCTGGACGTCCAAAGTCTTAAAGTTCGCGACTTTATGGTTCAAAGACACATTTGGTCAAATGGATCTGGAATTTGGGCTTAAGTGCTTAAACCATTAAGCACTTATTAAGGTTTTAGCAAAACCCCGCGTACGCCCCGCGTAAATCCTGTACGCCCAGCGTACAGAATCAACCACCCGGATGTTGGGTTTTTGTCAAATTGGGCTTTGGGATTGGGCCGCTTTTGGACTAACTGGACTTGGGCCTTGTTGGGCCCTCTGAATAATTGCAATTGGGCCAATCTTGATAAGGGACCCTGTAATAAGGCCCAATTAGGGAGTTAGACCCAAATTGGGAAATTTGGGCCATTAATGGGCCTTGGATATATGGACTTTTAAGATTATGGATTTGGCAAATGGGCCTTGGCCCAGTAACGAGGAAGGACAAAATGAATTATGAGGACCCTTATTCAAGATTGACATTCCCATTTATTGACTTAATATTCGTTATTTGATAGTTCGGGATTTGTGGTGAGAGAGCGATTCGGGAGTTCGATTCTTTACTTCAGTTCGACAGTTGTGAGATGAGTTTCATCACTATACTCAAGGGTCTAAGGCACCAAGGTCGGCCCTTTTGGATTGTTATCCGGATATGTTATATGCTTGAGTATTGTATGATCTGTTAGATCGATATCCTGGTAGATAGGATGGTATATGCTGTTATGATCCGTTAGATCAGTATCTTGGTAGATAGGATGGTATATGCTGTTATGATCCGTTAGATCAGTATCCTGGTAGATAGGATGGTATATGTTGTTATGATCCGTTAGATCAGTATCCTGGTAGATAGGATGTTATATGCGGTTATGATCGGTTAGATCGGTTTGTCTGTCTATAGACTGTTATTTGGTTATCTGTTATATGTACACATGTTTGATTGATGGTTGAGGCTTATCTGTTTTGTGTGAAAGCCAATAAACCTGGGCATTCCAACCCGATGGTTGTGGGTCGTGAGTATTCCATCCCGAGGATGATTGGACTCGTAGTATGTGGACATTCCAACCTGTTGGTTGTGGGTCTGGGGTATTCCATCCCGAGGATAATTGGACCCATATTATGTTAGCATTCCAACCGGATGGTTGAGGGCATGGGGTATTCCAACCTGATGGTTGATTGGACCCATAGTATGATGTTTGTGATTATATGTGTATTATTGTATGTATGGGTATTTTGGGGGAACTCACTAAGCTTCGGGCTTACAGTTTCAGTTTTGGTTTCAGGTACATCAGATGATCGCGGGAAGGCAAAGGCGTGATCGTACAGCTCCTCATGTTTATGACTTGTTTCTGAAATATTCTGATATTATATTATTTTGAAAACAAGTTTTGTAATAATAAATGGTTTTGAAATTTTTTGAAAAGTTCAAATTTGGCATGATTTTTTGTGGATGTTACAAGTCATTAACCTGTACGTCCGACATACACCACACATACCCCCAACGTACAGACCTGATTTGCAAGGAAATATGGATGTTGGGGTTGAAAATGAAAATACTTGGAAACGGATGTTAGAGAGAGAGGGAGAGGGAGAGGGAGAGAGAGAGAGAGAGAGAGAGAGAGAGCAAAAAGTTTAATGTAAAAAGTAAAAAAAAAAGCATTATGAACTATTATAATTTAATAATTTTTTTTCTACCAAAAGATAAAATTTTATTATCCATTTTAACATTTGTAGTCAATGTTGTGACAACCCGAAATTTCTAACTTGTGTAAACATTCAAATTTATCAGTGTTAGACTCATTTTGCTTCCAGTTATCACTGTTTGGAACCTGTTTTGAGTATTCTAACTCTAGAGAACCAAAGGAATTAGTATTTGGAAGTGTCAGTTTAAGTTCTAAACTACCTAGCAACCGTAAACCTCCTCAAAAAGGAGTTTACGGTCGAGACCTTGAGTTTATTGTCAGGTAACCGTAAACTCGTGTAGACCGTGAAACTGTTTACGGTCAGGTGGACCCCCATCGACCGAGAACTCTACTCTATATATATGGAATTTAGCCTTCATTTCACCTTTTAAGCACTCCAAAGACTCTTTCTCTCTCTCTCTCTCTACCATTTTCGAGTTTTGCTCAAGGGATCCTCAAAAACACGGTTGTGTTGGACCGAAAACACCTCATTTGCCTTGAAAAACCGTAAGTATCATCTTCCCCTTCATGAATCGAGTTAAAATCCTTCATTTTGGACTTAAGATCATCCCTCTATTGCTTGAACAAAAGAGTTTACGGTTCTATGAACCTTCATAGACCGTAAACCCTTATAAAGGGTGTTCTTATAGCCTTTACCCTTCCTAAGGCTAAGCATGGTCCCTAGAATCCGATGCCCTTGAATGAAGCCCTTGAAAACTATCATTTGTGCAAGATTGATGAGTTTACGGTCTAGTGTATCTCCTTAGACCACACACCCTTCAATGACCGTAAACTCATGGACCATAAACCTTATGACCGTAAGGTCATAGGACCGTAAACACATAGGACCGTAAACCCATATGGACCGTGAACACTTGGACCGTGAACTCCAGTGTTCATACCTCTTTGACCGTAAACTCTATAGGGTGGCCATATACCCTAGTTATGCAATCATATGTGATTGTATCCCATAAATCTTAGAGTTTCCTAGCCAATAAGGGTGTTACCCTCTTTATTTACATGTTTATATGTGTCTATTAGGATCGTTGTGTGCTCAAGGTTACACTTGACACTCTGCACTCCTCTTCCAACCACACGTCAGAACCACTCACTGCTGGTGAGTTCATACCCCTACATTTTCCATGTTTTTAATGTTTTCAGGTGGGGAATACAAGCTAAACATAAATGCTTTCAATAATATAAAACTTACGCAATTCTCATACTTTAACCCTTTTGTACTATGTTGAGCATAAGGGACGTTTTCACTAAAATTGCATAGTTTTCCGGACACGTTATTCACTATGTTATACATGCAAACTATAATCGGTATAGTTTGGGATTTTCTAAGCATAGCAAGTACATAAACTTTCACTACTAAACATATGCACTAAGACAGAAATAGTTTACAGTTCACATCACTACTTTATCATGGTATTCATAACTGTAATTATCACTACATACGATATACATACGGATTTTCACTATGGTAGAACGCTACTACACTACATGTAAACTAGATTGTACGATACTGTGAGACGCTACTTCAATACTGTACCCTTAGGTGTACAGGGATAAATCCTATCATAGTATAACCAAAGTCTCCTGGAAGGAGAGCGTGAGATTTGTGAATAGATCTATTCAGGACTGACAATCCCACACCTGAACTGCTAGCTACAGTTAGGCGGGCACGCCTGGGGTGTACAAATGTCATTTAACTCGACGCCTGAAGAACGTTGGAAAGGTCTCTAGTCATATCAAGTATGGTTATACGACTCACAATATGTATAAATCACTCTTATTTACAAACTGTCATTCTTTAACGGTTTTATTTTGCTAAATAGAACTAATACGCAATACAATTGGAGAACTTTCAGGGTTTTCAAACAGAACTGAACATACAATGGTTTCATGTACGAAATACTTATACATCATGATTAGCATTAGCTATTCACATGAAGTATTATTTTCGCACATCACTACAGTTTCAGTAACAAACATTCATGGTTTCATACAGAATTGAAAACATTACATTCTCATTAAAGAAAATATCGGATTTTCTTGAAACTATACAAACACCTTTACAAGCTCATCAACAAGTTTTCATTACAAACTGCCGCTTATGAACTCACCAGCTTTATGCTGATATTTTTTTTTAACTGCTGTATTCTCAGGAAAACAGTAGACAGGTACTTACTGGATTTTTGAGAAGCTGGAGCAATAAGAGTTTTATGTTATATATTACAATTATTAGATGTAATTCAAACGAGTTTCAAACTGATGTAAACATTATCATTTAAGTATTCACTGTAATGGTTGTGTTGCTATGATTGCTATTATTCATTGGTTGTGATGCTACATATGACGTCCTCCACCCCAGAACGTTTCCGCCATTCTGGTTTTGGGGTGTGACAGATTGGTATTAGAGCCCTTGTTTATAGCGAATTGGTATACCGAACCTTACGTGGTATACAACTATAAACACTAAGGGGCCTAAGTGCTCTACACTAAAAGTATACTTTCAAAAATATAAGTATTTTTATAAAAAGTATACGAGCATGCATATATAACGGAATCAGAGTCAACACAAAAAGTATTTGGATGTTGGGACACTGCGGTTAAACCTGGGCAGTTATGTAATCATGTTTAGGGTGAATATAGCCTGATCAACTATATTCAGTCAAGACATGACCAACATGTGCTTGGGAATGACGGTGGAGTCGCAGCAGGCCTAAAACTTACCAACAAACATTCATCATAAAATAATATAGGAGTATTTTGCTAGAGCCAAATTGAGTGAGGAGATTCATTCCTAGTGTTGCTACCTATTTGTTTCATAGCGATAACTTACTTGCATTAGTGACCTTTCTTTGCTTATCGCTTGGTAGAACACTTTATTATCAGGATGAGATATATTTTGTTTCATATATCTTGAGGACTTACCATCCTCTTCTTCCTGGTTGTTTCTAGAACAAGACGCCTCCCCGTCGAAGATCCGACAGGAGAAACGACGACGCACCACCACCACCCCCTCAGTTCGACCCCGTCATGTTCCAGGCCGCAGTTACCGCCGTCGTGACTGCAGCAATGGCACAAGTGAACACTAGAGGGGCTGGAGGCGGAACCAACCCTCAAGGACAAGGCGGAAGTCAGGGACAGCAAAAGGAGTGTTCCTACAAGGACTTCATGACTGCAAAGCCCAAGTCCTTCGACGGAAATGGAGGAGTCATCGCTCTGACTCGATGGTTCGAGAAGATCGAATCCATCTTCGAAATCTGTGTCTGTTCAGAGACCAACAAGGTGAAGTTCGCCGCCTGCACCTTCACTGACCGAGCCTTGACCTGGTGGAATGGTCAAGTCAAATCCCTAACCCTGCCAGTGGCTAATGCCATGGGTTGGGAAAGACTGAAGGAACTCATGCTTGCTGAATACTTCCCGGAGGGCGAGGTGCAAAAGTTGGAGCACGAGATTTGGAATTTGAAGATGAAGGGATCTAACATCGCTGCCTACACTGTTAGATTCTGTGATCTGGCTCTCCTCTGTCCAGGAATGGTCACCCCAGAAAGCAAGAAAATCGAGAGATACATTTGGGGACTGACGCAACCCACCAAATGGAATGTCTTGGTTGCTAGACCGACTACATTTGAAAGCGCCAAGGATCTGGCACAGACTCTGATCGATCATGGAATCGATCTGGATGAGGTGGCAGCTGTCTCCGAGCCACAAAAGGAAAGTGGTGGGAAGAAGAAGAAATCATGGAACAAGCAGAAGGTTCAGTCTTCACAGGAGCCCTCCAAGAAAAAACAAATAGTGGCAGTTCGTGCTGTTACTGCTCCTGCTGCTGCTCCAGCTACTGTCCCAACCACCCAAGCTCCTACCGGTGTTTATGCTGGGAAACTACCTCTGTGCAACAAGTGTAACTTCCATCATCACGGACCCTACCGTGAGTTGAGTTGCAACAGCTGTGGAAAGAAGGGACACACAGCTCGATACTGCAAGACACCAGCTCAACCAACCAACCAGGCTCCGGGAGCGGGCGCTGGTCAAGCCTGTTATGGATGTGGAGAGGCTGGGCACTTCAGGAGAAACTGCCCCAAGGCAACAACTAGTGGCAATACAGGAAGAGTTCTGGTGATGGGCCAGGAGGAAGCAGTCGTTGATCCTACTGTTGTTACGGGGTTCGTTTCTCCTTGACAACTCTTATGCATGCATTCTTTTCGATTCCGGTGCGGAGAGGAGTTTTGTTAGTCATGCATTCAAACATCTAATTAAATGTAAATCCCAACCTTTAACCGAAACGTTCACTGTCGAGATGGCTAACGGAAAGAAAGAGAGCGCTAACGACATATTCATGGGTTGTACTCTTACCCTAGACAATTATTCTTAACCCATCGACCTTATGCCGGTATCCATCAAGAGTTTCGATGTCATTATCGGCATGGATTGGTTGAGCTCCAATCGTGCTGATATTCTTTGTTTTGAGAAAGCTATTTGTCTCAATCTTTCCTCTGGTGAAGCTCTCATGATTTACGGAGATAAGCCTAGCTCGAACCTTCGTATTATTTCATGCATCAAGGCCCAAAAGTATATGCGGAAGGAATGCCATGCATTCCTAGCTCACGTTGTTGATGAGACGCAAAAAGTTAAAGACCTCGAGAGTCTCCCCGAAGTCTGCAACTTTTCTAATGTCTTCCCTGAAGATCTCCCAGGAATCCTTCCCGAGCGCCAAGTCGAGTTTCGTATCGACTTAATCCCCGGAGCTACTCCTGTAGCTAAATCTCCATATCGTTTAGCACCGGCATAAATGCAAGAGCTATCCAGCCAGCTCAATGAGCTAATCAGCAAGGGATTTATAAGACCGAGTTCTTCACCCTGGGGAGCTCCGATATTATTCGTGAAAAAGAAAGATGGATCCTTTCGGATGTGCATTGACTACCGAGAGCTGAATAAGCTGACCATCAAGAATCGTTATCCCTTACCCAGGATCGACGATCTCTTCGACCAACTTCAAGGACCCAGCTATTTTTTGAAGATAGATCTAAGTTCAGGGTACCATCAGTTGCGGGTTCACGAGAGTGATGTGCCCAAAACAGCATTCCGAACTCGCTATGGACACTACGAGTTTGTAGTAATGCCCTTTGGTCTGACCAACGCACCGACAGTATTCATGGACCTGATGAATCGGGTGTGCCGCCCTTTCTTAGACAAGTTCGTGATTGTGTTCATCGACGATATACTTGTCTATTCGCGGAGTGAGGATGATCATAAACAGCACTTGAGGCAGGTGTTGGAAACATTAAGGGAAGAAAAGTTGTACGCAAAATTTTCGAAATGTGAGTTCTGGATCAGGAAGGTAAATTTCCTTGGACACGTGATTAACAAGGAAGGAATACACGTGGACCCTTCCAAGATCAAAGCGATTGAGAATTGGTCCGCACCAAAGACACCCACAGAAATCCGGCAATTCTTGGGTCTCGCGGGCTATTATCGCAGGTTCATCCAGAACTTCTCCAGAATCGCTAAGCCTTTAACTACCCTGACGCAGAAAGGTGTAACCTTTAGTTGGGGAGCCAAGCAAGACACTGCATTTCAAACATTGAAGTAGGCCCTGTGCAGCGCACCTATCTTGTCCCTGCCCGAAGGGACGGAGGACTTCGTTGTCTACTGTGATGCATCCAATCAGGGCCTAGGTTGTGTGCTCATGCAACGAGGAAAGGTTATCGCCTACGCCTCAAGGCAGTTGAAAACGCACGAGGTCAATTACACAACTCACGATCTAGAGTTGGGAGCAGTGGTCTTTGCATTAAAGATCTGGAGACACTATCTCTATGGAACCAAGTGCACTATTTTCACCGACCATAAGAGCTTGCAGCACATTGTAACACCCATAAAATTTAAGCCAATTTAAAACATTTTAATCCATTCAAAAACCATTAAGTTATTACAACTTGTTTTCAAAATAGTTTAAACATCAGAGTATCCCCATAACCAAATCACAAAATCATGAAATATGAGGAGCGATACGATCACGCCTTTGCCTTGCCACGATCACCTGATGTACCTGAAACAATAAACTGAAAACCGTAAGCTCGAAAGCTTAATGAGTTCCCCCAAAATACTCGTACACACATAACCATACACATACAACAATGAACATCATACTATGGGTCCAATCAACCGTCAGGTTGGAATACCCCAGGCCCTCAACCGTCGGGTTGGAATGCCAACATACTACGAGTCCAATCATCCTCGGGATGGAATACTCTCGGCCCACAACCATCGGGTTGGAATGCCCACACACCTATACATACAATAACTACTACGGGTCCAATCATCCCTCGGGATGGAATACCCCAGGCCCTCAACCATCAGGTTGGAATGCCCACCTACTATGAGCCCAATCATCCTACCGGGATGGAATACTCCTGGCCCTCAACCACCGGGTTGGAATGCCCACCTACTATACATACAATAGCTACTATGGGTCCAATCATCCCTCGGGATGGAATACCCCAGGCCCTCAACCATCATGTTGGAATGCCCACCTACTATGAGTCCAATCATCCTACCGGGATGGAATACTCCTGGCCCTCAACCATCAGGTTGGAATGCCCACATACTAGAAAACATGTGCACCTATTAAATAATCATATAACAGTCTACAAGACAACATACTAGGGCCCTATCATCCTACCGGGATGGAATACCCTCTACTACTGCTCAGCACGTGCACATATAACATTTAATCTCCTACCAGCATACAGACAGTCAGACCAACTACAGGTCACTAAGCATAGCCACATCCAATCTACCAGAATACCGATCTAACAGACCATACCATCATATAGCCATCCTATCTACCAGGATGCCAACTAACATAACACAACAGTAACTATCTCAAATAACAAATCAAAGGGCCGACCTTGGTGCCTTAGACCCTTGGGTATAGTGAGGATAACTCACCTTGCAACTGTCGAACCGAACCACGAAAGCACAATCCCGAAGCACTGCCCCAAACTCCAACACCTATAGCCATCAATGATCCATTGACATAAATATCCAAATTACCATAATACCCTTGAAGGTCAAACTGGTCAAAGTCAAAGTCCTGGCCAAAGTCAACCTTCCTGATTGACCCTACTCGCCGAGTCAACCCACTGACTCGCCGAGTTCCTAAACTCAGAAAACTGTTATATCACGACTCGACTCGCCGAGTCACCCCATGACTCGTCGAGTTCAACAATCTCTGAGTCCTACCATGTCCAACTCACTGAGTCACCACTCAACTCAATGATTTGAGTCTTAACCAGAAGAGGTTGGGGTTTTGCGTTCTGACTCACCGAGTCCAAGAAAAGACTCGCCGAGTCCACGACAATCTTCAACAGACTCGCCGAGTTATTCCTCCAACTCGTCGAGTCCATGCCTATCTTCAACAGACTCACCGAGTCCAAGAACAGACTCGCTGAGTCCCTTTAGTCCTTTATTCATACAGAGGCTTTCCGAGTCATGCAGGGGTCCAAACTATAGATCCACTCTTCTAGGGCATGACTCTCACGTAAAGTTGCAAACTTTACGTGGAAACAAAGAGCTATAGGCCCAAATCAATCTAGGGCTAAGGTTTAAGACAAGGATGCTTCACCAACAAGCCAAAGGCTGATACTTTGTGAGTTTCTGGACCAAGACAAGTCTAGATCTGAAGTAGCAACCTCAGATCTAGACCCCTAACCCGAAATAGATCCTTAACATGCCAAAATGGCCCCAAATCTCATTCTTGGATAGATATAAATGCAATAGAGTCAAGGTAACAGCTTGTTACCTCCAAAATGTGCCCAAGCTGAAGTAGATTCTGGATCTACACCAATCCCTTGATGCTAGCCTCTTAATCTTCAAGCTCCCTTCTCAAAATCCATCCTCCAAAGCTCAAATCTCTTTAACAATGGAAGCTCACACGATTTTAGGGTTTACTGACTCCCAAGGGCAATAAGGAGGCTGAAGGGAGGACATATGGTCCTTTAAATAGGGTGCAACCCTTAAGATTAGGGTTTTCTCTTTTCAGCACCAACTCGTTGAGTCCAGCTGCCGACTCGGCGAGTTGGTCACTTAACTTGCGACCAAAACCCGCTCCGACTCGACGAGTAAGCATACCTACTCGTCGAGTACCTTCTTCAATTTACAATTAAATCCTTCAATCATACTTCTAAATTTTGGGATGTTACACACATCTTCGATCAGAAGGAGCTAAACATGAGGCAACGACGATGGGTAGAGTTACTCAGTGACTACGAGTGCGTAATTCGCTACCATCCCGGCAAGGCCAACGTGGTAGCAGATGCCCTCAGTCGGAAGGAGCATTCAGGGCGAAAGGTGAAAGCATTAACGATGACTATTCATTCCCATTTATCCGCGCAAATCAGAGAGGCTCAACTGGAATCCTTGAAACCAGAGAAAGTGGCGGATGAAGCCTTGCGGGGAATGGACAAGAGATTGGAGATCAAGGGAGACGGTGTGTACTATTTTATGAACCGGATCTGGACCCCAAAGTTCGGTTGTTACAGAGAGGTTGTCATGAACGAAGCTCATAAGTCTAGATACTCCATTCACCCAGGTTCGGATAAGATGTATCTGGATCTCAAACAACTCTACTGGTGGCCGAACATGAAAGCGGAAATTGCAACCTTCGTGGGCAAGTGTTTGACTTGCGCCAAGGTAAAGGTGGAATATCAAAAGCCCTCGGGTTTACTTCAACAACTAGAGATACCTGAGCGGAAGTGGGAAGGGATAACGATGGATTTTATCACCATGTTACCCAGATCTCCGAGTGGGCACGACGCCATCTGGGTAATTGTCGATCGGTTGACGAAGTTCGCTCACTTCCTGCCAATCAAAGAAAACTTCAAGATGGAGAGACTCACGAGGATCTACATTCAAGAGATAGTTCGCCTTCATGGGGTACCTGTATCCATTATCTCCGACCGAGATAGCAGTTTTACCTCGAGATTTTGGCAATCGCTACAGAAGGCTCTTGGAACTAAATTGGATATGAGCACGGCTTATCATCCTCAGACAGATGGACAGAGTGAGAGAACAATTTAGACATTGGAAGATATGTTGAGAGCCTGCGTCATCGACTTCGGCGCGTCATGGGACACTCATCTTTCTTTGGTTGAATTTTCCTCCAACAACAGCTACCATACCAGTATCAAGGCTGCGCCATTTGAAGCCCTCTACGGCCGTAAGTGCAGACCCCTTCTGTGCTGGGCCGAGGTGGGTGACACGCAGCTAGCCAGGGGTCAAGTCCCTGACAGCACTCTCACTGGTCCTGAAATCATCCGAGAGACAACCGAAAAGATCGTACAAATCCGAAAACGACTGAAGGCCTCACGAGATAGACAAAAGAGCTACGCCGATAAACGACGAAAAACCTTGGAATTCCAGGTTGGTGACCGCGTCCTTTTGAAGGTCTCACCCTGGAAAGGCATGATACGTTTCGGAAAATGTGGAAAGCTAAACCCAAGGTACATTGGACCGTTTGAGATCCTTGCCAGGATCGGTCCTGTAGCATACAAACTCCAGTTACCCCGAGAGCTCAACAATATCCATCCCGTCTTCCACGTGTCGAACCTCAAGAAATGCTTATCCGACGAAACTCTTGTGATCCCTCTCGATGAGATTGAAATCAACGAGAACCTCAACTTTGTGGAAGAACCGATCGAAATCATGGATAGAGAGATCAAACGAACGAAACAAAGTCGCATCCGATAGTGAAGGTTCGCTGGAATGCCAAGCGGGGACCTGAATTCACCTGGGAGCGCGAAGACCAGATGAAACAGAAGTATCCGCATCTCTTTCCTGATTCATGATTTGTATTCTATGTTCAAATTTCCCGACGAAATTCCCTCTATCGGGGGGATGATGTGACAACCCGAAATTTCTAACTTGTGTAAACATTCAAATTTATCAGTGTTAGACTCATTTTGCTTCCAGTTATCACTGTTTGGAACCTGTTTTGAGTATTCTAACTCTAGAGAACCAAAGGAATTAGTATTTGGAAGTGTCAGTTTAAGTTCTAAACTACCTAGCAACCGTAAACCTCCTCAAAAAGGAGTTTACGGTCGAGACCTTGAGTTTACTGTCAGGTAACCGTAAACTCGTGTAGACCGTGAAACTGTTTACGGTCAGGTGGACCCCCATCGACCGAGAACTCTACTCTCTATATATATGGAATTTAGCCTTCATTTCACCTTTTAAGCACTCCAAAGACTCTCTCTCTCTCTCTACCATTTTCGAGTTTTGCTCAAGGGATCCTCAAAAACACGGTTGTGTTGGACCGAAAATACCTCCTTTGCCTTCAAAAACCGTAAGTATCATCTCCCCCTTCATGAATCGAGTTAAAATCCTTCATTTTGGACTTAAGATCATCCCTCTATTGCTTGAACAAAAGAGTTTACGGTTCTATGAACCTTCATAGACCGTAAACCCTTATAAAGGGTGTTCTTATAGCCTTTACCCTTCCTAAGGCTAAGCATGGTCCCTAGAATCCGATGCCCTTGAATGAAGCCCTTGAAAACTATCATTTGTGCAAGATTGATGAGTTTACGGTCTAGTGTATCTCCTTAGACCGCACACCCTTCAATGACCGTAAACTCATGGACCATAAACCTTATGACCGTAAGGTCATAGGACCGTAAACACATGGGACCGTAAACCCATATGGACCGTGAACACTTGGACCGTGAACTCCAATGGTCATACCTCTTTGACCGTAAACTCTATAGGGTGGCCATATACCCTAGTTATGCAATCATATGTGATTGTATCCCATAAATCTTAGAGTTTCCTAGCCAATAAGGGTGTTACCCTCCTTATTTACATGTCTATATGTGTCTATTAGGATCGTTGTGTGCTCAAGGTTACACCTGACACTCTGCACTCCTCTTCCAACCACACGTCAGAACCACTCACTGCAGGTGAGTTCATACCCCTACATTTTCCATGTTTTTAATGTTTTCAGGTGGGGAATACAAGGTAAACATAAATGCTTTCAATAATATAAAACTTACGCAATTCTCATACTTTAACCATTTTGTACTATGTTGAGCATAAGGGACGTTTTCACTAAAATTGATAGTTTTCCGGACACGCTATTCACTACGTTATACATGCAAACTATAATCGGTATAGTTTGGGATTTTCTAAACATAGCAAGTACATAAACTTTCACTACTAAACATATGCACTAAGACAAAAATAGTTTACAGTTCACATCACTACTTTATCATGGTATTCATAACTGTAATTATCACTACATACGATATACATACGGATTTTCACTATGGTAGAACGCTACTACACTACATGTAAACTAGATTGTACGATACTGTGAGATGCTACTTCAATACTGTACCCTTAGGTGTACAGGGATAAATCCTATCATAGTATAACTAGAGTCTCCTGGAAGGAGAGCGTGAGATTTGTGAATAGATCTATTCGGGACTGACAATCCCACACCTGAACTGCTAGCTACAGTTAGGCGGGCACGCCTGGGGTGTACAAATGTCATTTAACTCGACGCCTGAAGAACGTTGGAAAGGTCTCTAGTCATATCAAGTATGGTTATACGACTCACAATATGTATAAATCACTCTTATTTACAAACTGTCATTCTTCAACGGTTTTATTTTGCTAAATAGAACTAATACGCACTACAATTGGAGAACTTTCAGGGTTTTCAAACATAACTGAACATACAATGGTTTCACGTACGAAATACTTATACTTCATGATTAGCATTAGCTAGTCACATGAAGTATTATTTTCGCACATCACTACAGTTTCAGTAACAAACATTCATGGTTTCATACAAAATTGAAAACATTACTTTCTCATTAAAGAAAATATTGGATTTTCTTGAAACTATACAAACACCTTTACAAGCTCATCAACAAGTTTTCATTACAAACTACCGCTTATGAACTCACCAGCTTTATGCTGATATTTTTTTTAAACTGCTTGTATTCTCAAAAAATCAGTAGACAGGTACTTGCTGGATTTTCGAAAAGCTGGAGCAATAAGAGTTTTATGTTATATATTACAACTATTACATGTAATTCAAACAAGTTTCAAACTGATGTAAACATTTTCATTTAAGTATTCACTGTAATGGTTGTGTTGCTATGATTGCTATTATTCATTGGTTGTGATGCTACATATGACGTCCTCCACCCCAGAACGTTTGCGCCATTCTGGTTTTGGGGTGTGACAAATGTAACCATCAACAACCTATGAATCCCGATTTCAATGGTGTTTTTTACTGCTTCAGTAAGTTTAATTCTATAACAATCAAGGAAAAAAAGTCGAATGACATTTTTTGACCATTTGAAAAAAATTATTACCCTTTTAAAATAAATTTTCTTGGACCAAAACTACAACAAATATAACTATACAAACGTGTGGTATATCTCTCCGAAACTTGAACCGAAATTGCAAGTTTTACTAAACTATGGATACCATTTATATAATTTAATATTTTTTTAATTATATTTTTTGTTCGTTTGTTTTGTTACTTCTTAATCCAAACATCTAAGAGTTTTTATGGGTTGGTTTTCAGGTAAAACCAAAACCAACTCGTTAAATTTAATTTTTAGAACTCTTTTGGTTTGGTTTATGAATGAGTTTGATTTCTCGATTTCTGGGTCGGTTTCTCGGGTTCAGTCCATATGTTCATCGATTTTGGGCTTTAATATATTTTCCAACAAATGTAGATCAAGTAAATCGTATTCCTTTCCATTGTTCCTTCAAGTTAAAACCAATCAAAAACATCAAAATCAACTAAATAGTTCAAAAAAATATTAAAACCATCAATTTTAGAAGTTTACAACCGAAACATGAAAGCACCAATCTTCAATCCTAGTGGATTAGGTTCATTATTTTAGTTTTTTATTTTTTAAGTATATACTATATATATTAAATAATAAAAAATTCTAGAAAAATGGGTCGGTTTCTTTAAAAACGGGCCACTTTCTGAACCTAAAAAACCAATTTTTTTGGGTTTAAAAAAAAGGGATAATGACTTAAAAGGGTAATATATTTTTCGATTTGTACACATTTGGTCACTGAGTTTTTTTTCCGTCCACATTTACCCCTTCAACTTGTTAAACCGTACACATTCAGTCCTTATGACCGGTTACTCCAGGTTAGCTGGGAAAAATGACTTAATAGGGTAATATATTTCTCATTTTGTACACATTTAGTCTTTAATATTTTTGTACACATTTAGTCCTTAATATTTTTTTGTTTCAAAATAAGTCATTTTTGTTTTTGTACTCATTCTGAATGATTTATTTAGGTTTTTCTTACGACATCTTATGAAGGACAATCATTGGTGAAGTGTGTGAGGTGTTGATTTTTATGTGTAACGTCTCATTTTCACAACTAAAAATTTTCATTTTTAAATAAGGCAAAAATCCCTAATTATAAATCCATTATTAAGAAAAAAAAACGTTTAATCCAAAATACATTTATCGAAAACCAGAGTAATATAAGAAACGCGGAATCCTCAATATTGTTGATGAGTGTGTACAATCATGCCTTCGCCTTCCCACGATCAACGATATAACTTGAAAACATAAACAACTGGGTAAGCACACAGTTTAGTGAGTTTCCCCCAAAATACTTGATACAACAAACGTATTATCATACATAACAAGCCCACACTCATCAGATTGGAATACCTTGGCTCAATCAGTCATCGGACTGAAATGCCAACATGCAACAGGTCCAAGTAGTCATCGGACTGGAATACCCAGGGTTTGTTGGCATGCCGCCTTAACCTAACCGCTCTTCTCGAGCCTCCGTGCTTACGGCTTACAACCGGCCCGCACCAGGTATCTAGGCCTACAACATATAGCAGGATCACCTCAATCTATCCCACCACGATATGGTTATCCCACGTAAGATGTCGTGAGAAAAAACCTAAAGAAATCATTCATAAGTACCGAATGAGTACAAAAACAAAAATGTCTTATTTTGCAACAAAAAAAATTATTAATGACTAAATGTGTATAAAAATATCAATGACTAAATGTGTACAAAGTGAGAAATATATTACCCTATTAAATCATTTTTACCGGCTAACCTGGAGTAGCCGGTCATAAGGACTAAATGTGTACAATTTAACAAGTTGACGGGGTAAATGTGAACGAAAAAAAAATCAATAACTAAATGTGTACAAATCAAAAAATACATTACCCTTTTAAGTCATTATCCCTTTTAAAAACAATGGTTTTAATTTTTCCATTTATGTTTCATCAGTTTTTGTTAATTTTTTAATTCTCGAGTTCGATTTTATTCACCTTTACAAATATCCATTGGACATCCCAAATTGCCATTGTCCTGTTAGGTAATATTCGAACTGCCCGGGTATGATAACCGATCCATTGTAACCCGCCCCAAGTGAAAAACACCAACTAGGGTTTCACTATAAACCTTCATCCACTAACCACAAAACGCTCCCAACGCCGTCCCATTCCTTTAGACGCTGCCTTTGGAGCTCTGAAATTAAGCCAGCGTCGCAATGAGAGCTAAGGTAATCGATCGATTCAACATCACGTATCAGTAATCTTTTTCAAGATTTACGATTGTCAACAAATTTTGGTATTTCTGATCTGATATTTGTTTATTATGCGTTTGTATTTTGCAGTGGAAGAAGAAGAGAATGAGGAGGTTGAAGAGGAAGCGTCGAAAGATGAGACAGAGATCCAAGTAGATGAACGAAAGCTTATCTTCTGAATCGTCTCCGTTGCTTCTACCGGTGTCGCTTTACTGTTTTAATTTATGTTTTATATAGTCTTTGTCTCTAATTTCCGTACTTGTTACGGTAGTAGTTGATGATACATTTGGCTATGGATATATTTTGAAGATGGTTTGCTGATTATATCAACATTCCTACATTTGAATTATTTTTCAGTTTATGCCATGTGTCTATCATTCTCAAGCATGATTTTAGTCTTGCGCTAGTTTAGAGGTTAAAATCCTTGTGAATCAATCAATTTGCTAGAGTCTTCAAGAAACATGATTTATAATATTATTACGGAAAAATACATGCTTTGTTCTGAGTAATTGTAATGGGATATGATGATTTGATGGACTAAAATACATAACGCTTTACATCTCACAATCTTTTACAATCTCACAATCGATCAAATACTTGTGTAGAGACGTGCATCTTCAAACTCTTGAAACAATTAAAACAAGAAGTACCGGTTCTTGGATCATCTTCTCTAAACTTTTAAACCCAATTTTATGATCTTCATACCATTTTAAAAATCAATTAGATTTTCATTTTTAAATAATTTTAAAAGTAAAAAACATATTCATATGTATCTTTATATGAGACTTGAGAATCCACGTTGTTCAATCCTCCGATTCTACTACAAAAGAAGATTCATCTTCGGCCATATAAACCAGAAGCAAACCCTTCTAAAAATCAACCAGAATTGGATGTTCTATGATGATCCAACACTAGATGTCGATAACACCCATTGGATATCACACACAGCACATGTAGCACTTAGTATTTTTAGTTTAATGTGAAAAACACACATTTGTATTGTATATGTGGAAGCCTCAATATATAGACTATATATATTTATTGTCAATAACACCCATTGTTTGACCAATCGCCGGAATGTCCTCAAATTTAGCCACATTACTACATTAAAAACTATCTCACTCCTCTAAAGCAAAAACAATAAAAAGCCCTCCAACAAAACAAAACCAAAATTCATAACTTATATGATTATAATAATAATAAGATAAGAAAATCACTGAGGATTAGGTGGGCGGCTATTAGCAGCGCAGACTCTAGAACCCCATTCCAGAAGCTCTTTGCTGGTATCATCCTTATGAACAAACACTTCAATAAAGCACAAATGATCCTCTTTCTCCCCTGTTGCTGTTGCTATTGCTTCTATCAGCTCCTCTTCATTTTTCACCTGTTGATTCAATTAATCCCACAAATCAAATGTAATTCCAATTCAAGTGTATTTAATCTACTTATTATTATTATTATTCTAGTAGCTAATTATTACGTACCTTTGCAGTCCACAACTTGCCATCATCATTATTAAAGGCTTCCACAACTCCAGTATAGTTCCAGTTCTTAATGACATTATAAGGTCCATCATGAATCTCAACTTCTATGGTGTAGCCTCCATTGTTAACCAAAAATATTACGCTCTTTTGCTCCTGTCGTATCATTGTTGTCACGTCTTGTGCTGTTACCTACATATGCAAAACCACATTCATCAAACAACTCCCACTCCCAAATCCCATTTGCTTTCACAATTTTTAATATTTTTAAATACCTGGAAACTACCATCACCGATGCAAGCAATGACCCGTTTGTCCGGTATAGACTGAGCATAACCAAGAAGTGCACCAACAGACCACCCGATCGAACCATACTGCATTTGAAATTCATACCTGGAAGTATAACACACACTTTTCTCCCTCTTTATATGCATCGATTACATCAAACCACCCAAAAATTAAATATAAAAAAAATAATGGTTATTAGTTACCTACCCACATCCATCTGGCAACTTCAATTTCTGACAGTTAAACCACGAATCCCCAGTCTCAGCAAGCACCGCAGTGTCAGAGGTCAACATTTTTTGTATATGTTGGAACAATATATTGACCCTCAATGGGTCAGTCGGCTCACCGGGGACCGGTTCACCATCCGGAACATGTATCCTTTGGTAATTATCAAAAGCTGCAGTATTTTTGGTGATCACTTTTGAAAGTTCTTCAAGAAATTCTTTCATGAGAACACACCCAAAAGCCGGGCCGTTTCCAACTACCACACGGTCCGGCTGCACGATCACTGCTTTTTCTTTTTTAAGCAGTAAAGAGTAGCCGACCGAACTATAGTCGTTGAAAATGGGTCCCGCGAAAAGATACGCGTCAGCGGACTCCACAATTTCCGCACAGAAGGAAGTACTGACTGCTCCCCAGTAGGTCCCCATAAAATGCTCGTGGGTCTCGGGTACCATTCCTTTACCTGAGGGCATTAAGGCAAGCGCGTATCCACTCGCGTCTGCAAATTCGACAAAGGCTTGTTGAGCCTTTGCCACACGTAGTTTTGGACCGCCGACCAATACTGGCTTAACAGCATTGTCAAGGAATTTGGCGGCCGCTTTCACTGCTTGTTCTAATCCTGCCGGGTTACTCGACCTACATCAATCAACAATCATCATATTTTTTACAAATTTGATTGAGATGTTAACATACTCGATTATCAAATATATTATTCATTTATACCAAATTTGATTTGGTTATTCTAACTTTGAATTTTATACATTTTTAGTTTATTATTTATAGTGATTGTTCAAAAAAAATTTAAAAATTTAATCTTTTGTAAGAATTTAAAGCACAATACTTATTCAGATAAAAAACATACTTGATTTGTATTAAAATACTTACAATCAAATAAAACTACTTCAACATACAAATGTAATAATATATCTATCTAACATTTTTTTAAATGTACATAATATTTATATAATTTTTTGTGTTAAAGGTAATCTTTTATTTAAAGAATGCTTGTTTTAATAAAATTACATTTAATTAAATAGAACCTAATCATATAAACAATTTACTTTCGTTATAATCATCTAATAATATAAGTTTATGATAAAAAAAAGGAATTAATAAGAATAAAAGCGATGTTGATTACCGTTGAAAGAGCGAGAAGGGGATGGGCTCCTCGCAAAAGGTGGAATGAGGAATGCCGGGCAGATTGCAACTGACACTGATATAAACCGGCTTGCTTTCTTTGATAGCGGTGGAGATGGCCCTATCGATTTGTTCATGAGCGTCTTCCAAATGACTAATCACAGCCTGAAAGCAAGTAATCGTCTGGAAACACCTGTACTCCTGGCTGAAATCCGGGATTCCGATCGTATGATGGAGGATCCGATTAGTTCCAAAATCATTAGAATTTGGTCCACCCACGATACAGATAACCGGAAGATTCTCGCTGTTAGCACCTGCGATTGCGTTAAGGACGCTCAAACCACCGACGGTGAAAGTCACCGCACAGGCGGCAGCACCGCGGGACCGGGCGTACCCGTCTGCGGCGTACCCTGCGTTCAGCTCATTGCAGCATCCAACGTTTTTCAGGCGGGGTTCTGCGATGAGGTGGTCGAGGAGGGTGAGGTTGAAATCACCGGGAACTGTGAAGATATCGGTGATGCCAACCTCCACGAGACGCCGGGCAAGGTGGCGGCCCAGGGTGGCGTCCTTGTTTCCGACGAAGCTGCCTACGTCTTCATGCGTTCCCTCCATTTTCAGGTTGGGGGAGTCTAGAGAGAGAAAGAGGGTGGTGGTGTGAGGGTGTGGGAATAGGGTGGTGGAAGGTGATATAGTGGTGGTGATGAGTGAGATTCGAAATTGAAGGGACACTGTGAGGTGGTGGTTTACGGTAGTTTGTTGTTTTCTTTGGTTGTAATTAAACCCGATTCGTGCGAATTCTTACATTCAAGAATTTTGATTTGCCCCCGATCTTCTTTCATTTTACATGACCCATCCCTCGTTTTCGAATTAGATTCACTTAAATGGATGATAATTTTTTTGGAAATATAAAACAGAAAATGAAACTTATATTAGGTATATATGATTTTTTTTTTAAATTAAAATTTTTATTTTTTGTAAAATGAATAGGTATTAGTATTAGCCTATGTAGTCAAATTAATTAGCTTTTGTATTTGTTCATATCTATATATGTGTTGTTTACTTGTATACACGTTTTTGCCAATTAAAAAGAAAAATCTAATGTCTAATCTCTTCTCTCTTTTTTCTTAAATATCATCTCTTTCCTTCTCTATAGGTCCTCTCCTTCCATAACACTAAGTTGGTCATCTCTTTCTCCGGTTAACGGATTCCATGGTTGAAGTTCCACCACAACCCAATAAGATTTTCTGTATTACAACTTTAAAGCCCATGTTAGAAAGATAACTATTCTCCACACATAACACATTGCATCATAAAATAGACGATTCGAGTCACGCCCTTGTTGTCCCCTCTCCACAGAACACCATCGGCCCAACTGGAATAGACCCAATAGTGTTGGGCTTCTCGGTCCAGGGCCACCACAACAGCAACACTTCATGTCTTCATTCACTCCAATTTACTTTCTCAGCAAACCTGATAGCCACAACAACATCTAACAACCCATTAGTGGGGTTGGCCCAATCGTATAATCAGCCCACTGTTTTGACCAGATGTTCAACATAGGCTAAAATTTTCATTTTGTAAATTAAATATGCTGACCTATGATATTTTTTGTTGTGAAGAAAGAAAGATAAATAAAAGATGGTAATTGAAAGTTGATAAAATCTTCCGTATGTTATTCCACCAATCTTAATCGTCTTTATAATACAAGACCTAATCCAAGTTAGGAAAATATTTACAAAATAATTTCATTATTATACAAAATATTCGGTTAATATAAAATATATGACTAACACCCCCGCAGTTGAAACGGTAGGTGGCCGCATGTTGAGAGTGGATCTGGAGTCATCGAACAGAACGCGTGGGAGTCCCTTTGTGAAGATGTCGGCAATTTGAAACCATGATGGCACATGAAAGACTCGAACTTCAGCCCTAGCTACTTTTTTCGCGAACAAAATGGATGTCGATTTCTATGTGTTTAGTGCGTTGATGTTGAACCGAATTGGTTGACAAATAAACATCACTCACGTTATCACAGTAAAAAATGGTTGTTTTGCGAGGGGGGTGATGTAATTCACATAAAAGATTCCGTAGCTAACAAGATTCGGAGACGACGTTTGCAACCCCTCGGTATTCGGCTTCGGCACTTGATTTGGAAATAGTGGTCTGCCGTTTGGAGGACTAAGAAAGGAGATTGTTTCTCATAAAGATGCAGTATCCAGATGTCGAATCGGGATAGCCCGCCCAATCAGCATCGATGTAGGATAAAAGCAATGTAGTGTTGGCGGTAAGTGTTAAGCCATGATCTATCGTGCCACAAATGTATCGAAGTATTCTTTTAATGGTCATGAAATGGGGAACTCGAGGGGCATCCATGTGCATGCAAATTTGTTGAACCACATAACTAATGTCCGAACGTGTAAAAGTGAGATATTGAAGAGCCCCCGCTAGCTACCAAAATTTTGTCGGATTCCCCAAAAGTTCGCCGGTGTTGGCGCTAATTTTTCTGGATGAGTTAATTGGTGTTGGAAGAGGTTTGCAATTTTCGAAGCCTGCTCTTTTTAGAATTTCCGCAACATATTTTTGTTGTGAAAGGAACATCAAACCTGCAGATTGTCGTGTGATTGCAATACCCAGAAAAAACTTAAGGGCCTAAGGTTTTTCATTGTGAACTCCTTGGCAAGGAGACCCATTAATTTATGTCGTAGAGAATTTGAGGATGTCACAAGAAGAAAAAACGCGTTTTTAACATTTAATTGGTGAATTGGACAAGATTGTGAGAGAGTGATGGTAAGCACGGTTCTGATGGTTGCTGGCTTGACCACTGGACTAAATGTTTCTCCACAATCCACTCCTACCTGTAGAGACCTACCGTCACAAACTATCTGTGCCTTATATCTTTTCAATGTACCATCATATGTCATTTTGTGGCGAAAAATGCACATACTCCGAACAATGTTCATGTGAGGATGTCTTGGTACAAGCTGCCATGTCTTATTGTCTTTAAGTGCCCGAAATTCATCAAGCATGGCGTTCTTCTAATCCAAATTGTTCAAGGCTTCGGTTGGGTTTTTGGGAATGGGAGAGATAAGAGTGGAGACATGGAGATTAATGTTACATTTAGGTTTGGAGATGTCGGACATGCTACGGGTTTTTGTGGTACGGGTAGGAATATTGGAGGTGATGATGGGTTCGGTGGTGTTGGTGGTTTCTGCGGTGTCTGAATGTCCACTTTGTTTGGGGCTCCGACTATAGGTGAATTGTATGGGAGGCTTGGGAAGTCTTGAAGTGACCAGTAGTGTTGTCGAGTGGGGGGGGGGAGGGATGTTGGAGTAGTACCGGTGGGACAACTGAGCCACGTTAGAGGGTGATGTGGTTCGTCGGTGAATATGGAGTAGTTAGGATGTGAAGGAGAGTGACGCTGAAAGGGAAAAGAATGTTCGTCAAAGACGACATGGCGAGATGTAATGATTTTCTGTTTGGATGTATCAAAAAACATGTACCCATAGTGGTCGGGTGGGTAACCGAGGAAGACACAAGGATGAGAGTGGGGTTGAAGTTTATGAATGGTTGTAGAGATTAGGAGAGGGTAGCAAAGGCAACCGAAAACCCTTAGGTGAGAGTAGGAGGGATTGCGATGCTAAAGTTTATGAGTGTGTGTGTCGTAAGAAAGCACTTTGGATTGAAGAATGTTGAGCAGATATGTAGCATGGGAGAGAGCGTAGTGCCAGAAGTGAGAAGGGACCTGGGAGTGTGATATAATGGTCCGAATTATATTGTTTATGGACAATATCTTTCTTTCTTATTTTCCATTTTGGGATGATGTATACGGACAAGAGAACCGGTAGTTAATGCCATGTTGAGAGGCAAACTCGTGGAAGAGTTTGTTGTTGTACTCCTTTCCGTTGTCACATTGTAGTGACTTTATATTTTTATTAAATTGTGTTTGTATAAGAGTATGAAATTTTTGAAAAGTGGGGAGGACTTGTGATTTATGAGATAACGGAAAAGTCCACATAAAGTTTGTGTAATCATCCAAGAAAAGTAAAAAATCACTGTGACCACCGGATGAAAGTACTTGGGAGGTTCAAGCATCACTATGTATAATATCAAATGGGGAAATAGTAACAAAACTAGATGAATGAAACTGTAATTTGATATGTTTACCCAAAACACATGGTTCACAAACAGAAAATGGCAATTTGTTTCTAAAAGGAAAAGACAATGAGTTATTTAAAGAGCTAAGAACATCGGCCCCGGGGTGACCCAAGCGATAATGCTAAAGATCTCTTGTGATGGTTGCAAAAGTTGCTGGATGAGTGATTTGAGAAGGATGCCTGAGAGTAAGAGGATAGAGATCGCCGTTGCTATTGCATCGAAGGAGTGGCGTCCGTGTCCGCAAATCTTTCACATTAAAACCATAGGGGTCAAACTCAATAGAAATTTGGTTATCTTTTGTGAGTCTACGGACAGAAACTATATTTTTAATAAGATTAGGAACATGAAGAATATGTTTGAGTTTAAGAGGAGGGAATGGTCAACTTCCCACTATTTATCTCCTTTCTCCCAACCTTGGGCTGCTCCATATTCAGGGTCTCCTACACACACACACCACCTTGTCCCTACCCAACAAACCAGCCCCGCTCCACTGCTCCGGGTTTGTCGGGTCTGATACTGTAACACCCATAAAATTTCAACCAAATTAAAACATTTTGATTCATTCAAAAACCATTAAGTTCATACATCTCGTTTTCAAAATAGTTTAAACATCAGAGTATCCCCCAGAACCATATCACATAAATCGTAAAACATGAGGAGCGGTACGATCACGCCTTCGCCTTGCCACGATCTCCTGAAGTACCTGAAACAGTACACTGAAACTGTAAGCCCGAAAGCTTAGTGAGTTACCCCCAAAATACCAACCACACATAAACATACTCATAACATATCACAAATAGAACAACCATGCACATCGGGTCTACTGTGTGACTGGTCCGCCCGCACCGGGCCTTCAGTCCACCTGGTCCACCCTCAGAGTCTAGCCATGTACATCGAGTCTACAATGTGATTGGTCCGCCCGCACCGGGCCTTCAATCCACCTGGTCCACTCTCTGAGTCTACAGTATGACTGGTCCGCCCACACCGGGCCTTCAGTCGGCCTGGTCCACTCTCCGAGCCTCGACACGTCTGGTCCGCCCTCTTGGGGCCTTCAGCCTATCCGGACCGCTCGCTGGGCCTTCGGAATATCCGGTCCGCCCTGGGTATGTTGACCTACAACACAAAGCAGGACCCACCTCAACCCAACCCCCGTCAAGCAACCATGTGCACATAAAACAATTAATCACATAACAATCCTTAACCAGACAAACAGTCTAACAGATCACATAGCATATCAACATCCTAACCAGGATTCCGACCTAACCGGTCACTAGCATAACATTACCCTATATACTGGGTACCGACCTTAACCAGGTCACTAACATAATACCACCCTAAATACCAAGATACCAATCTAACCGATCTCTAGCATAACAACCATCCTAAACCAGGATGAAATCTAACATAGCAACCATCCTAAACCAGGATGAAATCTAACATAGCAGTAACATAACAACCATCCTAGCCCAGGATGTAAATCATAAAGGGCCGGCCTTGGTGCCGTAGACCCTGTTGATATAGTGAGGATAACTCACTTGCAATTGCCGACTGAAAAGATAAGATCAAGCTGCTCCGACCACCGACACGATTTTCACCACAGAACACTACCAAAGAACCAATTCCATAAATACCGGTATTACCAAAGTACCCTTGGAAGTCAAACTGGTCAACTCTTGGTCAAAGTCAAAGTCCTCAGTCAAAGTCAACCTTCCTGGTTGACCCTACTCGCCGAGTCAACCCGTCGACTCGTCGAGTTCTCATACTCAGAAAACTCCCATAACACGACTCAACTCGCCGAGTCGCCCCAGGACTCGTCGAGTTCAACGATCTCGGAATCCCATCCTGTCCGACTCACTGAGTCGCCTACCGACTCACCAAACCGAAGCTTTAATCACAAGAGGTTGGGTTCTGCGACCAGACTCGCCGAGTCTAAGAACAGACTCGCCGAGTCCAAGGCAATCTTCAACAGACTCGCCTAGTTGTTCTTCCAACTCGCCGAGTCCATGCATATGTTCATACAACTCGCCGAGTACACCCATGTGACTCGCCGAGTCTCTCCAGTTCTCAATCCATACAGAGGCTTTTCGAGCCATGCAGGGGCTCCAAACCATAGATCCACTCTTCTACAGTCTATTCCTCACATAAAGTTTCAAACTTTACGTGAAACCAAGGAGATATAGGCCCAAAACACACAATAGCTAGGTTTAAGGACTAAGGGGCTTCACCAACAACTCTTAAACAGAAACTTTATGACATTATGGACCATCACAAGCCTAGATCTGGAGTAGCAACCTCAGATCTAAACTCCAAACCCGAAATAGCTCACAATCATACCAAAAATGCCCCAATTCTCAAATGATAAAAGATCTAGATACAAAAGAGCCCAAGCAACAAATTAATACCTCCAAAATAAGCTCCAACTGAAGTAGATCCAGATCCACACCACTCCTTTGCAGCAAACCTCTTGATCTTCAATCCCCTTTCCAAGATTTTCTCCTCCAAGCTCTATTCTCTTTATTAATGGAAGCTCACTCGATTCTAGGGTTTCTGGATCTCAAAAGGGTAGCAAAGAGGCTGAGGGTGGGTTATAATGTGCTTTATATAAGGCACAACCCCCGGGATTAGGGTTTTCTCTCTTCAGCACCAACTCATCGAGTCCCAGCCGCCGACTCGGCGAGTTGGCCACTTAAACCGCGATAGAATCCCGCTCCGACTCGGCGAGTAAGCGCACCTACTCGTCGAGTCCCCTTCCTAAATTTACACTTTAAACCCTTCATTGAACAATTGAAATTTGGGGCGTTACAGATACCTTCTACACAACAAGCATATGCCACATCTGAAAATTCCTATACCATAACTGACTTGGAACAAGCATTTCGTACCATGAGCCCCGGACCCGACGGCGGAAATGTCTGGGGGTGGATGACTTCATTTGTAGTATCAAAACACATGCATCATAGTAATCAAAGTACAAACAACCATTGTATTTAAAAAGTATGAATATTTACATGTGTTCAATCACTGTATATTGAAACCAAAATAGTTATACAAAAGAAGAAGACATGACTCAAAATAGATCCATCTTCTCAAAAGCTCGGGGAGTACATGTCTACTGATTCCCTGAGAATACAAGTAATTTGAAAAGAGAGTATCAACATAAATTTGAGTGAGTGCATAAGTATTTATGTTAGAAAGTATGTTTTCTGTTTCTTGAATATGTAAACTGTTCCAGAAAATCCTATATTTTCTGTTGTATATGAAAAGTAGTTTTAATCTCATAAAATCGTTCTATTTGTAAACCAATGTTCTGTATTTGTATTCCTTTATGTAAAACTTGTAACTGTGAGTGTGTCTGGTTCCACCAGATGTTATTGTAAACTGTAATGTAATACTGTAAATTGTATCTTGTAAACTAATACTTTGAAAATGTGTTTATGTTTAGTTAATTATACACTAACGTATTGTTAATATATTTTTAATGAGTTATTATAACCATACTGAGACTAGATGGCCTGACCCAACGCTTTGAAGGCGTAAAAACTGTTTATAACAATTGTTGCTCGTAGGCGTGTATGCCTGACTGTAGCTAGTAGTCTGAGTGCGGGGTTGTCAATCCCAATATAGATCTATACACACATTGTTTCGATCCCTGACTGGAGATTCTAGTTATAATGTCAGGACTTTAACTATGTTGTTTAAATGAACTAAACAACCTGAATCAAATGACTCATAAAAAGGATATAGACGTTACATGTATAATAGTTATGAAAACCCAATCATTCTGAAATGAATGATTGATAGTATGCCCTTGAATTAGTATATTAAAAATGTATACTCTTGTTTAGTTTTGAATCAAACCCTTGTTCTTGTAAAACAGTGTATTTTAGTATACTTGAATCGTGAATTAATGTTCTATGAATCATAAATTATACCTATTATAATTTATATGTACTTTCTGAATTGATACTAAGTGTTCATAAATGCAACCCCTTGCTTAACATGCTACAAAGGGTATCTAAACTGAATGAACTAGCTTTTATATTTATATACATATACAATTATATATAAGTAAAATTTAAACGACATTCGGACAAATAATCGATACTATAGGCCCACATCCAAACAAGGAAAAGGAACTAAAGTGAGTTATCAGTCCTAAGCCTCTTAAACCTTATATATATATATATATATATATATATATATATATATATATATATATATATAAGGTTTAAGAGGCTTAGGACTGATAACTCACTTTAGTTCCTTTTCCTTGTTTGGATGTGGGCCTATAGTATCGATTATTATATATATATATATATATATATATATATGATTTTTGGGGAAAAATATAAGTTTATAAAATCATTTAAAAGAAGTATAATATTTTGAAATACATTTGGTGACTTGATGTTATTTTTAACACAATCTTTGAAACCATTTGATTTGATGATATATGAAATCCATTTTGATAAGATATTTTGAAACTATTTGTTTGTAACACAAAATCTTTGTGTTAGACTTGTATCCCCCCCTCCCCTAAAACGGTAAAAACCATGAAAATACGGGGGTATGAACTCACCTGTAGTGAGTGATTCGAAAGTAAGCTCGATATAGGATGTTAAGAATGCCAAGTGACGTCTTGAACACAAATGAATCCTATTAAGCATATAATGACACATATATGTGTATAATTAGTGTATAACAACTAATCATGTAAGGTAAACAACCTTAGGCACTAGGAAACACTTGAAATGAAGTGTTACAATCACATGCGATTGAAAGAAAGGGGTTCACGGCCACACTATAAGTGTTTACGGCCACACACATGAAGTGTTTACGGCCAAGACTTGTTCTCTTGAAGGGTTGACGGCCACATCATGATCTTATGAAGGGTTTACGACCCTTATGAAGGGTTTACGACCGTAAACCCTTGAAGATCTTGAAGATGATGATGAAAGGTGATGAATCAAGGCTAGAACAAAGGGGTTTCTAAGCATGAACAAGAATAGGGATGAGATGCTTACATTTTGGAGTGAAAAGTGAGCCTTCACTTGATGATACTCGAGAGATAATGGATAGTTCGCAGCTGGAGTTTGGAGAAATGAAGAAAAAATAAAGTAATCTCTTATATATGGAGGGTGGTTCACGGCTAGAAGGGTGTTCACGGCCGTGAACAGGGTTTGCGACCGTGAACCTCATATGTTGGGTTTTCTGGTTCAGGTGCAGCCTTCTGATCTCGAGCTAATACTTCATAACACTATATCCTTAAGTGTAGAAGGCTTAAAAGTCTATGTATGACCCTTAACACAGCTAAAAGATAACCGAAACAAGTCTAACTTTTGATTGATTTGTTTGACTTACAAGATAGAAAAATAACGGGATGTTACATTATCCCCCCGTTAGAGAGAATTTCGTCCCGAAATTTAGATTACAGAAACACTAGGGATAAAGATGTGGATACGTCTGTCGCATTTGATCCTGCCGCTCCCAAGTGAATTCAGGTCCCCGTTTTGCATTCCAGCGAACCTTCACTATCGGGATACGATTTTGTTTGGTTCTCTTTACTTCCCTGTCTAAAATCTCTACGGGTTCTTCCACGAAGTTGAGATTCTCGTTTATCTCTATTTCATCGAGTGGGATAACAAGAGTCTCGTCGGATAAACACTTTTTCAAGTTAGAGACGTGGAAAGTAGGATGTATGTTACTTAGTTCTTGGGGTAGTCGGAGTTTGTAAGCTACTGGACCGATTTTAGCAAGAATCTCGAATGGTCCTATGTACCTTGGATTCAACTTGTCACGCTTTCCAAAGCGTACCATGCCCTTCCAGAGTGAGACCTTCAACATGACGCTGATGTGAATATTTAATGCACTAGTTTTTTATTTATAATTCCTATTTTATCGCATCTAAACCACACCTTATAGGCAGTGAACCCGATTGAGTATAGTATAGCTTTGATAAGCAAGGGTGTCGAACTCAAGGGGAACGGTAGTGAATTAATTTAAAATGTTTGATTATAGGTTACACAAAACACACAAAAACAGTAAAGAAAGGGTTTATTAAATCTCAAACGAACAACTAAATAGGAAATCTCGATAAACTGACAGGAAGACAAATCTCTTTAGGTACTTTGGTTTAGACAGATTACATCTTAAAATCATAGATAATTGCACACACAGATTTATTTATTCATGTTCACCGATTTCTAAAATGATTAGGTTCATGTTCACTATTACTAATCCTTTAGCAAACAATTCAGTTCAAGCAGTGATCAATTGATTAAACTAACATGTTTCCTAGTGTTCAGTTCGTATCAAGCAAGACTTGTAATAATAGTTAATTAAATTTGTCAATTCAATCAACTTATATGTGGTTGGTCGTCACATATACTCACACATTAATTTACTTATTTTCTAGTTAACCCTAGTTTCATGTTCACTATTCCTAGGCATATAATCTTATGTTCACAAAACTATATGATTCAAGCAATTAAGAAGATGTTCATGCAACTCAATAACTTGATATTTAACAGAAAATAATTATCATCAATACATGAGGATCTTTAACAAGCTTAACAAGATAAATTAAACACGAATAAAACAATGCAAATAGAAATTAATCCATAAATCAAGGTTTCATCCAATCATAAACACAAAGCAAATGGTTTTAACACCAAAATTAGAAAGTAAACACATAGTGGCATCACAATGGAATGCTAAACATGGTCACGATAACAAACTACATGATTACCAACATGAATCAGCTCTCCAATCCCTTAGATCTTTGCTCCATATCATCTTAAGGGCCATCCGACCGCCTTCTAGACCCTCAAAACGGCAGCTATGAAGTTTTCTTGTTGCACAAGTCGAAGTGGAATATCATAGATTATGAAAATGGTGGAATGATATGGGGTATTTATAGATGAAGGGAGATGGAATTAATATGGGATATTAGAGTTGAATTAGAATAAGAAAACTAATGGTGGCTTAGGGATTAAGCAAATAAAAATAAGGTAAGTGATGCTTGGGGAATAAGTAACTTAGAGGGAATTTCCGTCCAGCTTTTATACTTCATCTTCAAGTCCGATTTTGGATAAGATAAATGCGGAATTAGCAAAAAGTCCATCTCACATAAGTCGTAGGAAATTTCGTCTAGTTTTCAGAACATTTGGAATCTCGCCAATTGGACTTATGAGTCATCAGATATACTCGAAACACTGAAGAGGGGTCAATCTGCCAGCAATATCCTTTTTGCATCTTTTCAGCTCCATTCGCCTCCTTTTGCATTCCAGCTCCCATTTTAACTGTAACTGAATATTTTCAAAGCATATTAAGTATCTTTTGGTTCTAATTAGCATAAAACATAGTATAAAATAATAAGAAAACATCATAAATATATGCATAAAATAGACGTTATCAACGCGGTCACCAACCTGGAATTCCAAAGGTTTTCTTCTTTTGTCAGCGTAGCTTTTCTGTCTATCTCTAGAAGATTTAAGTCGCTCCCGGATTTGTACGATTTTCTCCGTAATTTCGCAAATGATTTCCGGACCAGTAAGAGTACTGTCAGGAACTTGACTTCTAGCTAGCTGCGTGTCACCCACTTCAGCCCAACACAAAGGTGATCTGCACTTGCGACCATAGAGGGCTTCGAAAGGAGCAGCCTTTATGCTAGTGTGATAGGTGTTGTTGTAAGAGAATTCGACAAGGGGTAAATGAGTATCCCATGCCTTTCCAAAGTCTATCACGCAAGCTCGCAACATGTCTTCTAAAGTTTGAATCGTCCTCTCACTTTGTCCGTCGGTTTGTGGATGGTAGGCTGTACTCATGTCCAGCCTAGTTCCCAAAGATTTTTGTAAAGGCTGCCAGAAACGAGAGGTGAATCTACTATCTCGGTCTGAAATAATAGATATTGGCACACCATGCAGTCTAACGATCTCCTTGAGGTAAGTTCTTGTTAGTTTCTCCATCTTTTCGGTTTCTTTTATTGGCAAGAAGTGTGCGGATTTGGTTAATCTATCGACGATTACCCAAATAGTATCATAACCACCCGATGTCTTGGGTAACTTAGTTATGAAATCCATCGTAATCTGTTCCCACTTCCATTCAGGGATTTCAGGTTGTTGTAATAAACCTGAAGGTTTCTGGTACTCTACCTTGACTTTGGCACAAGTAAGGCACTTGCCCACAAACGTAGCGATTTCGTCCTTCATGTTAGGCCACCAGTATAGTTTCTTGAGGTCCAGATACTCTCTCAAGAGTAGCTAATCATTCCTTGCGCTGACCCGCTATACTGCACCCACTCATGAAACTTCCACCAACCATGCAACACTCATGTATGCTAGCCATACATAACACTGGATCCTATGGACAGTCGAATACTTGATCCTACCCTAAGCCCACAACCAGGATATAATGCCAAACCAAATATTCTCAGGCTATAGAATCTTAGTTATGTACAATTATGATGCATACACTAAGCAATTACAGTAATGATGTCAATTTCATATAAAGAAGAACCCTAGGCTATCAGGCAATTCTATCATGCAATTCCTGAAGATCCCTAGCCTATCACTAGCATGTTGTTCTAACATATCACAATATCAAATAACAGTGTGGTGATTTGGGGACAACTTACTGGCTTCGACTGATCGTACACATCGCATCCTCCTTTGGTTATTTTGAAAGCAACTTTGAAAGTTATTTTTTAAAACCTTTACTTTGAAAATTATTTTCAAAACCCTTTTTCCTTATTCTGAGACTGGATTCACACGAGTGTTCCTCCAATTCACTCAAACCAAGGCTCTGATACCAACTTGTTGTTGGATTAGTGTCTAAGTCCATAACTATTTTGGTATGTACTTGACCCGCTTATGAGCATGGTCCTTTTGGGTTGCCTTCACCATAGCAACTTGTAGGATGAATTATGGAGAGATAGGATTAATTATGATTTATTAATATATTATGAGAATAATATATTAAAGAAGAAATCATATTGTTTAATTAATATTGGTCAAGAATTAATTGAGAATTAATTTTGTAGTCAAAAGAGATTAATTAAAAGTAGGGGATTGGAATTGTAATTATAAGATAATTGTATTTGGGCTATAGATCACCTTGGAATATAGGTTGGACGAATTCTATGGGAAGCGCATAAGGAATTCGTCCAGGGGATGTTCTAAAAGGAGTCCATGGGCTGCTTAGGGCTTAAGCAGTCAGATTAGTGTTTCCTAGTTGAAAACCCTAATGGCCTAACTATATAAGGACCCCCTAAGGCCCCAAAAACGTGGTGAATGAATCCCTTAGGGTTTCTGGACGTTTTTGTGCCTCTCCTTCTCCTCCTTTTTCATCCTTATTGCTTATGGTGTTTGTGACTCCATTAGAGGTGCAACACTTGAGGCACTAACCTTTCTGAAGCCAATTACAAGAAGGAATAGATTGTTATTGCTACATAACAATCAAAGTTAATATCTAAACCCTAATTTCGATTATAGTATATTAGATCTAGGGTTTATGAGCTTTGGATAACTTGCATGTACAATTAGATAAACCTAGATCCAAAGTTTTAGGGTTTTGCATGTGCACCATAGGATTGATGTAGCGAAGGGTGACTCGATGTTTGTCATAGTTCGGTGGAGCGTGTGTGGTGAACCGACACATCGAATAGATGACTGTAACATTAGGGGCACCATGTAAGTTTGCATGGTTATTCACACCCTGTTTTGTGATCCTCGGCATCCCAGTCACAAATCGAGGGGCATATCAAGATTTAAACATGCCATTGAAAAGTTCAATGAATCTCAAAAGATCTAGGAGTTTTCATTACATTTAAAACTTAATCTCTTTTTCGTTTTTCATGGTGGAAAATTAGTGAATCGTCATTCACTTACCTTCAAATGTTCTGCAATTTGGGTTACGGCATCCCTCTCCCAAGTTGTAGAGTATTGTGTTGGGTCCTAGCCTTAATATCTCATTTGGGTGTTTTATTAAGGACTCAATCAATCAATCATGTAACTTGAATTTTTCTCCCATTTTGTAGATGTCAAAGTATGACAACTATGGTCTTCACAAATACCTTGGAACAAGCTTTCCACATGAAGATGATATTCCACAATTCGATCGAGGAACAAGAAATCATGCTTCACTTCCTCCACCTCCTCCTATTGTTCTCCCTAACCCACAAGTTCAAAGGCTTGAAAAGTTCAAGCTCACTCAAGCCCTTTTGGCAAGTAAGCATGAAGAAGGAAAGTCAGTGTGTGCACACGTCTTAGAGATGAAGTCACACATTGATAGGTTAAGAATGTTGGGAGTCGTTGTCTGTGAGAAGCTGGCTGTTGACTGGGTTCTTCAATCGCTTCCTAACTCATATAGTGAATTCGTAAGAGAGTACTATATGATAGACCACGACGTGACCCTCATCGATCTCACCTATTTGCTTGTTGTTACTGAATCAACAATGATTTGGCGCACTGAAGAAGCAAAGTTGATTGGTGGATTTGCCTTCCAAACCACCATGGACATAGGCAATGGCAACGAAAGGCATGCCATGGTTGAAAAGTTTGATCATAAGAAAAAGGCAAAGTCTGAAGTAGTTCCGTGTGCTATTCCAAAAGAGTCAATTTGCTTTTATTGCCAAGGGAATGAGCATTGGAGACGAAGCTGCCCTGTCTACCTGAGAGATCTAAGAGATGGGAGAGTCAAGACGTATGGCTCTACTTCAGGTAAAATCCATTAACTAACTCTATAAGTTCCTATTTTTTTTTTATTCTTGATACATTATGTGATAAGATTACATTTTTGATGTTTTGTAGAATCGAAGAAAAGAAAGGAAACTTAAAGGAAGAAGCGTGCTGAATTTGACCGTGAAGAAATGGATTTCGATCGCATGAATTCAAAGATCGGATTTTTTGAGCTGCAACTTTAGAGTTAGGATAGATTGCTAAGAAATGAAATAGCATAGTTTTTCATTTGAGTTGCGTTGTAAGGACAAATTTTTCCGCATTAAAATAAATTTTGATTTTATCTTATTTATTTATCCTTGCAATAACATGTATGAAAAATTGATGTTTGTGTATTTCTATTATTAGCAATGTTAAAAAGGATGTGATTCTTAGTCATGCTATTTATGGTAGTGTCATAATTTTCTAAGTAAGGAAAGATTGCCATCGCCCAAGTTTCAATTGGTAGAAACTTGGAATCGCACAACTTGTATTGTGTGATGTTTGGAAATCTTGGTACTTAAGTAATTAAGACTAATTCCTTGTTCAGATAAGTATGTGAGTCAAGTGAAGAACGAAAGGAACTAGTAAACAATGTTGTGCACTGGTCAAGTCCACCATAAATAATAATAACATTATTCGTCATGATTTATTAAAAGTCTAGTAAATGTGGTTATACTTACAAGATTAAGTGTAATTCTGAATCATTGAAAGGTTTCAATGAATGGCAGAACGAATAAGTAGAATCAATGAAGGCAGAAAGATAAAAAGTTTCTCCAATCTAAGAAGAAGGGAGAATACTTTTGTATCGTGTTTTATGATTGTCTTAATGATTAAGAACCATATTGCAATTCATCCTCTAAGGACACCTTAGTGCACTAGTTTGGCTAAGAAGAGGAATCGAGAATTGTTGTAGTGGTTAAGTCAATAAGATGAATCGTACTTCGTTCCAAAATCAAGTCTTAGAGTCATACTCCAAGATTGTGACTTGAGTGACATAATCTTAAGTAGGAATGTTCTTACACTCGCGCATTTTGGTAAGTGATGATGTCTTGAATAAGACAAAGACCAACTAGTACCAAATTGCGTGTAGGTTTTGTCTTGATATAGACACACACTAACTCTTGGATATTTGTTTTGTCAAGAAATGTTTCTTGATAAGAGAATCTAATATGTCAAGAGGTCAGTGGGAGTCTAAAGGTCTTGAAAAGTTTCAAGAAAAAATCAAGAAGTAAATCTATTAAACACTAGCACACGTCTTGAGGTTTGTAACCTATCGTGTTGACAAAATTTTATTTCTATGCCATTCCAGTAAAGTTACTTATGCATATGAGTTCTACGAGTTCTCAATTGACTACATAAGGGCAAACACCTTGTTTAATGAAAGTACATTGACTGGCATAGGTGAGTTGCTAAATATCTTGGAAGCAATGGTGGGACCCTTGATAGCAGGAAATTAAGAATGAACAAGTTCTGTCCATAAGAGTTTGGATTTGTCACAAACATTATCTTATGATTATGGTTATGACAAATTTGCATGGATAGGAACACATGCACCATAAAATCTAAGTGTCATAAGGTTTCTCTCCTTCATGAAAATGATTGTGAGGAAACGCTTTCACTAAGAGAGATTTTAAGGAGATAGCGATTATGTAAATTGCATTCTCAAATTCGATTATGATTACGACATCCCTCTTCATAGTTCGAATTGTGAGTTTTGGAAATTGGTCTGAACATTTGGGACTTAGTAATATAAGTTCTGAATTAGTTTAGACACACATGTGAGCTGTCTGAGGAAAGGTGTATGAGTTTGAGAAGCTTAGATAAAGGCTTATCGAAGCACATTGTATTGGAAATATGAACTTTGGAAGTCAATAAGTATTGTCTTCTAAAAGTCCAACTATTTTCTGAATACGTGTCAAAGCTAGTGGGAGTATAAATGTTATGCTGGAATGGATATAATCATCATGTTAGTGGGAGCATGATTATTATTGCATGTTGGCAATATTAATTATAGAAAAAAAAGTTTCACTTTGCAAAGTTGCAGGGGTTGAAAAGTTGTTTTTGCTATAATTAAGGGAGAGGATGTTATACTTCGTTTCCAATCTAAAAGCTTAGATCGAGAAATTTTAATTGAATTTAGTCAAAGTAATATTTATTAATTGCATTCTCAAAGTTCGATTATGATTACGACATCCCTCTTCATAGTTCGAATTTTGAGAACATGGCAAATAGAAATATTATGGCAATATTATGGCAAGAAACTGGTAAAGTATCACGTTTTCATTGCGAATCGTATCCCATATGATTCGGGTATAGGATCGATTGCATATGCTGTAATATTCGACCATTCTAAAATTTTCCAGATGCCTAGGGCATTTAGAGGGAAAAGGGGAATAGAACCGGATTTGACCAAAATAATTAAACAACTATTAAGGACAATCTAAGGTTCACCAAGGATTGGTTGCTTGTGGACAGTTAGAAGTATAGTCATAGATGGACCATATTGACATTATGAATAGATAAGATTCTATTTAATGAGTTGTCATATGGTAAATATGGAAATGTTTCCTTATTGGGAGTTGGACGTTGAGAATCTATGTCTAGATTAGAAACTTTTATGCAAGAAGGATGTTTAAAGGAATGTACTTTGAATGTGAGACTTCATGACTATGAAATTGTCTTGTAACAATCTCCAATAGAGCACTTTGTAATTTCTTTGGCAAAGTCTTGGTGACTTTGGCGTTGTGATATTACGAAAGGACCGTTGCATAAAATGTTAGAATCTAACATATTCTAATAGTGAAAAGAATTTTGTGTTCTTACACTAACGATAAGGGTTAAGAACTGTGAAATGAGCATCATTGAAAATGTGTTCATTTGATTTATTTCACAAAGTAAAGACCACAGGAAAATATAGTGTGCATGCTAAGAGCATGGGTCAATTATTGTTATAATTCAAGTAAGATGTTGATTACCCGAAACAACAAATAATGAGTAATCAATATGGTGATTAAATAAAAGTGTTTTATTTATACTCAAAGGTTTGAGGCCATATAATATTAGTATTATTCTTGTGTTTCACTTTGCATGTTTTGACTTCCCGAATAATAAGATTATTCAAACCCTCCACAGTCGCTCATACTTTGGAAGTAGGTATGAAAGAATACTGTCATGAATCTGTCTGTAGATTGTCTAAAGTGTTTAGACATAGCACAAGTTTGCTGCAGAGTTCATGAGTGCTGCTATAAGATTAGAGTATTGGATTAAACCCACGCTCACTTGGATCGCTTCATGGATTTTATCACGAGTGGTTGGTGAGACGGTAATATCTTATATTCTTGAAACCGAGATGTGTGAGTTGTATCTTGCGAGTCGGTTACACATTGATAATATGTAAACGCACCAGTAACTTGGTGTTATAAAACGTATTGTTGTGTGTGATTCGGTGAGTGAGTACAAGCGAGCATTGAGTCGAAGTTTATCTGTTCCTTTTACCCAAAGTGGGATAAAAGAGATATCTGTGGGCACCTCGATGATTTAGTGATGACACCCTAAGTGCTTGGCCAAGCCGGGACTGAGTTGATGTGTTCAATTATAGTATGTTGTTAGTCGTCATAAATCTGAAATCGGGAAACAACATATAGACAGAGAGAATGATTCAAATCCATGTCTCAGTCTATACGATATCTAGAATGGAGGAATGTATGATCCCTTATCTAAAGGACACGCTTCTGATAAGATCAGAGTTGACAGCGGATTTTGAAAGCTACGATTGCTGATCAGGTTCTGAAGTCATGCAAAATGGTTATTAGACTTATCCAAGTGGGAGACTGTTGGATTAGTGTCTAAGTCCATAACTATTTTGGTATGTACTTGACCCGATTATGAGCATGGTCCTTTTGGGTTGCCTTCACCATAGCAACTTGTAGGATGAATTATGAAGAGATAGGATTAATTATGATTTATTAATATATTATGAGAATAATATATTAAAGGAGAAATCATATTGTTTAATTAATATTGGTCAAGAGTTAATTGAGAATTAATTTTGTAGTCAAAAGAGATTAATTAAAATTAGGGGATTGGAATTGTAATTATAAGATAATTGTATTTGGGCTATAGCTCACCTTGGAATATAGGTTGGACGAATTCTATGGGAAGCCCATAAGGAATTCGTCCAAGGGATGTTCTAAAAGGAGTCCATGGGCTGCTTAGGGCTTAAGCAGTCAGATTAGGGTTTCCTAGTTGAAAACCCTAATGACCTAACTATATAAGGACCCCCTAAGGCCCCAAAAACGTGGTGAATGAATCCCTTAGGGTTTCTGGACGTTTTTGTGCCTCTCCTTCTCCTCCTTTTTCATCCTTATTGCTTATGGTGTTTGTGACTCCATTAGAGGTGCAACACTTGAGGCACTAAGCTTTCTGAAGCCAATTACAAGAAGGAATAGATTGTTATTGCTACATAACAATCAAAGTTAATATCTAAACCCTAATTTCGATTATAGTATATTAGATCTAGGGTTTATGAGCTTTGGATAACTTGCATGTACAATTAGATAAACCTAGATCCAAAGTTTTAGGGTTTTGTATATGCACCATAGGATTAATGTAGTGTTGATAACCCATCACTTGTAACATCCCAAAGATTTCAATAATTTTAAACTTTTCAAAACGATCCTTTTTCTAATAATATGTTTACAAAATAGTGTTCTCAAAACATTAATTGAAAATCAGAGTCTCCCAAGATCCAAAACGTTGTGAAACCGAGGATGTGTACGGTCACGCCTTTGCCTTGCCACGAATAATCCAAAAAACCTGAAACCATAAATAAACTGTAAGCACGAAGCTTAGTAAGTTCCCCCAAAGTACCTGTTGGATTAGTGTCTAAGCCCATAACTATATTTGGTATGTACTTGACCCGGTTGTGCATGGTCCTTTTGGGTTGCCTTCACCAAAGCAACTTGACAAGGTAATTTAAAGAAAGAGAGAGGATATTATGGTTTATTAATATATTATAAGAATAATATATTAAAGGAGAAATCATATTCGGTATACTAGTTCGCTATAAACAAGGGCTCTGATACCAATCTGTCACACCCCAAAACCGAAATGGCGGAAACGTTCTGGGGTGGATGACGTCATGTATAGCATCACAACCATTGTACAATAGCAATCATAGCAATGCAACGATTACAATGAATACTTAAGTAAAAATGTTTACATCGATTCTGAAAATTGTTTGAATTACATCATATAGTTTGTATGAATATAAACATTAAACTCTTATTGCTTCAACTCTTACAAAAACCCAGCAGGTACCTGACTACTGATTTCCTGAGAATACAAGCAGTTTGAAAATATCAGCATAACGCTGGTGAGTTCATAAGCAGTAGTTTGTAATGAAAACTTGTTGATGAGCTAGCAGAAATGTTTGTATAGTTTCAAGAAAATCCGATATTTTCTTTAGTGAAAACGTAGTGTTATAAGTCTTGTAATGAACCATGAATGTCTGTATGTTTCCAAGAAAATCCGATATTTTCTTTAGTGAAAGAGTAGTGTTATCGATTTCCGTATAAAACCATGAATGTTCGTTACTGAAAACCGTAGTGATATGCAAAAATACTACCTCATGTGACTAGCTAGAGCTAATCATGAAGTATAGGTATTTTGTATGTGAAACCAATGCATAATCGGTTCTGTTTGAAAACCCTGACTTGAGCCAGTATACGTAGTGTGTGTTAGTTCTATTTAGTATAAATAGAACAGTTGAAGAGTACCAGGTTGTAAACTAAAGGTGATTTATACATAATGTGAGTCGTATAACCATGCTTGATATGACTAGAGACCTTTCCAACGTTCTTCAGGCGTCGAGTTAAATGACATTTGTCACCCTAGGCATGCCTGCCCAACTGTAGCTAGCAGTTCGGGTGTGGGATTGTCAGTCCCGAATAGATCTATTCACAAATCTCACGCTCTACCTCCAGGAGACTCTGGTTATACTATGATAGGATTTATCCCTGTACACCTAAGGGTACAGTAGTGAAGTAGCGCCTCACAGTATCGTACAATCTAGTTTACATGTAGTGTAGTAGTGTTCTACCGTAGTGAAAATCCGTATGTATACCGTATGTAGTGATGATTACAGTTATGAAAACCATGATAAAGTAGTGATGTAACTGTAAACTGTTTCTGTCTTAGCGCATATGTTTAGTAGTGGAAGTTTCTGTATTTGTTATGTTTAGAAAATCCCAAACTATACCGATTATAGTTTGCATGTATAGGGAATAGCGTGTCCGGAAAACTATGCAATTTTAGTGAAAACGTCCCTTATGCTCAACACAGTACAAAAGGGTTAAAGTATGAGATTTTCATAAGTTTTGAAAACATTTATGTTTAGCTTGTATTCCCCCCTGAAAACATTAAAAATACGGAAAATGTGGGGGTATGAACTCACAGTTGTTGCGTGAAAGTGCTGACAGAATGAAGATCCTCGAGTTGTTGCACGTGACACTTAACGAAATCCTATTATCAAATAAATACATATATGTATCTAAATTAGCGATTTCGTTAGATAAAGTGTTAGAGGATCACTTGTATTCGGTTGAGGAATGTTACCGGGACTTGATCGAATCGATGAAAGTGGGTTTTCAGCCAAAAGCACCACTTAAGAGGTGTTTACGGCCGTGAACAAGGGTTTACGGTCGACAGACAGTTTACGACCGTGAACAAGGTTTACGGCCGTGAACTGGGGTTTACGGTTTCTGAAGGCTTGGTGAGTTTACGGTCGTAAACTCAAAAACAGGGTTTACGGTTTTTGAAGGTGGACCGTAAACTCAAGAACAAGGTTTACGGTTTTTGAAGGCGGACCGTAAACTCAAGAACAAGGTTTACGGTTTTTGAAGGTGGACCGTAAACTCAAGAACAATAGTGCTGATTTCGAAAAGATAAGTGCTCCAGACGTCCCGAAGTGACTCCAAACGGTGTTTCTCGATGTTTCCCGAAGTTTGAAGGTGTTTTTAGGTGTTTACGGTCAAGGTTTTTAGAGAGAGAAGGAGAGAGTTTTCGGCCAGAAGTGTTCAAATGAGGGTGGAGGTCTCATATTTATAGGGGTTTTGTGTTCGGTGGTGGGGGTCCACCCTTTGCTGGCCGTAAACGGGTTTACGGCCGTAAACGAGTATACGGTCGTAAACTAGTTTTCGGTCGTAAACTCCCTTAGGCCGGAATTGTTTGATTTTTCGAGATGTTCGGGTGTCCGTGCGATTTTTGGTTCCGACTCGTAAATAATTTCATTATATAAATCTAGATTATTTTCTAAACCAAGAAGTTTGACGGAAAAGTTAATGAATTCGAGATTTTATTAACGGAAATCGCGTAACGGAAACGGGCAAAATTTCGGGTTGTCACAGCTTGGTCATTAAGCTGTCCATTAGGGTTTAGACTGAAACCCTAGCAGCCTACAGTATAAATAAGACCCATAGGCTTCAATTTTCGGCCACTTGCTTCCCAAGAGAAACCCTAGGCCGAAATTAAGCATCCACCCTCCTCTCTCATAGTTGCCTTCTTGCTTGTGGTGTTTGTAAGCCATTAGAGGAGTTGCACTTGTGACTCTAAGCTCCAAGAAAGAAGATTCAAGCTTCCATTGAAAAGGTAAACATCTAGATCTAATGTTATATGTTAATTTCGAAATTATGTATGCTAGATTAGGGTTTATAAGTCTTGGATTCATTGCATGTACAATAGAGAAACCTAGATCCAAGCATTAGGGTTTGTATGAGCACATAGGATTATTCTTATGTATAAAACCCATCAGTGGTATCAGAGCAATGATTGGTTTCTGTTGTATGTGATGTAATTGTCGAATCCTTGCTGAAAAACGTTTTTCTTGCCTCTGCCCGACCCAACTCGGCGAGTCAGTATCTGGACTCGGCGAGTTGGCCCAACTCGGCGAGTCCAGTGAGTGACTCGGCGAGTCGGAGCATCAGACAGAGGGATTTTCGGATTTACTTGCTGTTTTGATGAAGGATAATTGCCTTAAATGCTTTTAACTGATAAAATTCGATTTTTATTGTTATTGAAAGATTATCCTTGCCAAAACACAAGGTAATTACCAATTGATTAGATAATAAATTCCTTATATGATTAAAATTGATTATTTGAATTAATTGGGTAACTTATCTTGCAAGAAATTGAATTAGGTCAAATATAGATAATAACTAAATTAATTGTTTGATTTATATTATTTGTTATTTGATCCCTTATGTTTTGAAAAGTTCAAAACTTGCCCTCAATTTTTGAAATTTAATTTTGATTAAAAGTTTAATTTTGAAAATTTTAAACTTCAACCCTTAGAATTTTACAAGTTTAAAATTTAATCTTATACTTTAACTATTACAAGATTAATATATATATATATATATATATATATATATATATATATATATATATATATATATAAGAATAAGCTAGTCTTATCGCTAGTAGGCCTCATTCACGAAGCCAGTCTATAAGGTGGGTATAAGGTTGCTGCCTATAAAATGACGCTTAATGGGTGTACACTCACACCCACCGCTTGCTTGACTGGTGGAGGGTCGTTAGCCGAACGGATAGGATAGGCCACTTAATTCCTCATTATAAGTATAATGGAAATATTAAAGTAACTACATTGTTTTATAAATTCTCAATCTTAGTTACTTTAGGGTAAAATGTGAAAATGATGCTATTCCATGGAATTACACTTTGTACCCCTGTCAAACGTTAGTGGAGCATGCGTGGCTAACCGGCACACTAATTTGGGATTGACATTGGTGACAAAGGGTGGCTCGATGTTTATCATAGATCAATGGAGCGTGCGTGGCTAACCGACACATTGATTAGGTGATAGAGACATTGGGTGCACCATGTTGATTCGCATGGTTATTCACAACTTGTTTGCGATCCTCGGCATCCCAGTTGCAAATTTGAAGTGCATATCGAGATTTAAACATGCCATTGAAATGTTCAATGAATCTCAAAAGAAATTTAGGAATTTTCAAATACATTTAAAACTTAATCTCTTTTCGTTTTTCATGGTGAAAATTAGTGAATCGTCATTCACTTACCTTCAAATTATTTACTTTTAGATTACGACATCCCTTTTCTAAGTTGTAAATAATGTTGTTGGATCCTAGCCCTAATTTCTCATTTGGGTGTTTAATTGGGGATTCATTTCTAATCAAACTTTGTTTCTTTCTATTTCAGATGTCTAACGCAAACGCAAACAACAACACTTCTGGGTCATTGTCGTTGATGAACCTGTGTCAAAAGGCGACATTTGATGGGTCAAACTTCAATGAGTGGATGAGATACATTTGCATGATAACTCGCTACGAGGACAAAGAATATGTCATCGATGAGAAACTAGAAAAGATCAACCCAGAAGAAGCTACTCCTGAAGAGATGGCCGCTTTTGAGGCCCACGAGCGTGATGCTATGAAAGTTCATTGCATCATGCTGGCCACCATGAACCTCGAACTCCAAAAGTCCTATGAGGACATGTATCCATATGAGATGCATCAAGATTTGCTGGACAGGTACCACCAAAGCGCGAGGCAAGAGCGCTATGAGATCATTACCAACATGATCACCGCTAGGATGGGGAGTGGAGAATCCATAACCGCTCATTTGCAAAGAATGCAAAGGTATGTTGATCGTCTTCTCAAACTTAATGTTAAGTTTGATGAGGATTTGGCTATCGACATCATCCTCCACTCCTTGCCTTCCTGCTACAACCAGTTCAGAATGACCTACCATATGAACAAGGAAGACGTCACCCTGAGTAAACTTCAAGGGCTCCTGAGGATAGCTGAGAGCAACCTCAAGGACAAATCTATTGCATCATCCTCTACTGTAGCTGCTCCTGTGTTGGCAATCAGCCAAGGAAAGGGTAATAAGAGGAAGGCTCCTTCTAAGAGCCACCAAAAGGCTAAGACCCAAGATGGTTCCTCTTCTAGTGGGACCAAAGCAGGTTCTGTTAAGCCCTCTTCTGACCCCAAGGAAGCAGAGTGCTTCTATTGCCACCAGAAGGGCCACTGGAAATGAAGCTGCCCTAAATATCTGCAGGATATTAAGGATGGGAAGATAAAGCCCACCTTTTGCAGGTATGTATTTAATTAAATCTAATAACTCATCACTTGCTACTTCATGGGTCCTTGATACTGGATGTGGTTACCACATTTGTTCTGATTTGCAGGGGCTAAGAGAAAGTAGGGAAATGGAGCATGGAAGGATAAACTTGATCATGGGAAACAAGAAGTCTTCACCAGTCACCAAGATCGGAGTTTATTCCTTAGTGTTGAGTAGTGGGTTAGGGCTAGATTTAAATAATTGTTGCTATTCGCCAGATATGGCAAGGAACATCATTTCTTTTCATGGATTGTTTAGACAAGGTTTCAGATATTCGTTTGATAATAGTAATGGTTCTATTAATGCTTATTTGAATGGTGTCTTTTATTTCAATGCATTACCTTGTAATGGGATTTATGAATCTGTGTTAATTATAGATAATTTAGGAAATGATGTTTTGAATATTGATTCGTCCACAAGTTTGGACAAAGCATGCTTGTGGCATTGTCGCCTTGGCCATGTTAACAAGAAACGCATAGCCCAACTCCAAAATGATGGAGTCTTGGAGTCATTCGACCTTAGGGACGATGACGTGTGTGAGTCTTGTTTACTTGGGAAGATGACCAAGTCACCCTTTACTGGCACATGTGAAAGGGGTGAAGGTGTATTGGATCTCATACATACTGATGTATGTGGACCCTTTAGATCCACCACAAGGGACGCTTGTCGCTTCTACGTGACTTTTACAGATGATTATAGCAGATATGGATATATCTACTATCAAGCAGAAGTCAGAAACCTTTGAAAAGTTCAAAGAGTTCAAGAATGAAGTAGAGAATCAGTTGGGCAGGAAAATCAAGATGCTTCGATCTGATCGAGGAGGAGAGTACCTAAGTCTTGAGTTTCACGACTATCTAAAAGAATGTGGAATAGTTTCGCAATTCACGCCTCCTAGAACGCCACAATTGAATGGTGTGGCTGAGACACGTAATCGAACCTTGTTGGACATGGTTCGTTCTATGATGAGTCGTGCTTCGTTGTCGATCTCATTCTGGGGGTATGCCTTAGAGACTGCCGCCCATATCCTTAACTTAGTTCCCACCAAGAAGGTTGCCAAAACACCTTACGAGATGTGGAAAGGGAAAGCTCCCTCGTTAGCACATATCAAGGTTTGGGGTTGTGAAGCTTTCGTAAGACGAGAGACTCACGACTAGAACCTCGTAGTGAGAAGTGTTATTTCATCGGCTATCCACATAAGTCTTTTGGCTATCTCTTCTATAGACCAAGTGACAATGTTGTCTTTGTTGCTAGGATAGGGGTTTTTAGAGAAAGAGAACTCATAAGTCAAGGAGACAGTGGGAGTCAGATTGACCTTGAAGAGCTTCAAGAGTCAGGAGATGAAGGAACCTCTGACACTGGCATTCAACCTGGGGAGGAAACTCCTGTTGAACCAATTGACCAGTCCTTACCTCTTAGACGTTCGAATAGAGTTAGTGTTCCACCCCGGTTTTATGGTTTCCATATTACTACTGACGGGGATACGTTGATTAGTGATAGTACACTAATAAATCTGGACGAACCTAATAGCTACAAGGAAGCCATGGCAGGCCCAGAGTCTCCTAAATGGAAAGAGGCAATGGACAGCGAGATTCAGTCCATGTATGACAACCAAGTTTGGAACTTGGTTGATAATGTACCAGGTCGTAAGACAGTCGGGTGCAAGTGGATCTTCAAGAAGAAGACAGACATGGATGGGAAAGTGCACACTTATAAAGCGCGATTGGTCGCGAAGGGCTTTACTCAAACTCCTGGAGTTGACTATGATGATACCTTCTTGCCAGTTGCCAAGATAAAGTCTATTAGGGTAATGCTCACAATAGCTGCGTTTCATGATTATGAAATTTGGCAGATGGACGTAAAAACTGCTTTCCTAAATGGGAAGTTGGCTGAGGATGTCTACATGAATCAGCCAGAGGGTTTTGTCGATGCGAAGCATCCCACTAGGGTGTGCAAGCTTGAAAAATCCATTTATGGATTAAAGCAAGCGTCTCGCAGATGGAATCTTTGTTTTGACGAGAAGGTCAAAGAGTTTGGCTTTCTGCGAAGCGAAGATGAGTCGTGTGTGTATGTCAAGGCCAGTGGGAGTATAGTGAGCTTCCTCGTATTGTATGTCGATGATATACTACTCATAGGAAAGGACATCCCAACCTTGCAGGAGGTCAAGTCCTGGCTTGGGAAGTGTTTCGCTATGAAGGACCTCGGAGAGGCTGCGTATATTCTGGGAATAAGGATAGTAAGAGATAGAAGTAAGAGACTGATAGGACTCACTCAGTCAGGATACATACTTGGAAAAGGTACTAAAATGTTTTAGTATGGAAAATTCCAAGAAAGGGGAGTTGCCAATTCAATGCAATACCAAACTGAGTAAGACTCAGAGCCCGAGTATAGAGGCAGAGATAGCTGATATGAGCCGAGTACCTTACGCTTCCGCAGTTGGCTCGATTATGTACACTATGACCTGCACTCGCCCTGATGTGGCCTTCACTTTGAGCATGGTCAGCAGATATCAAGGGAACCCTGGTAGAGCACATTGGATTGCTGTCAAGAATATTCTTAAGTACCTGCGAAGGACCAAGGAATGGTTTCTAGTCCTCGGTGGGAGTGATGAATTAAGGGTACGAGGGTACAGTGACACTAGTTTTCAGACGGATCGGGATAATTACCGATCGCAGTCGGGCTGGGTCTTTACCCTGAACGGAGGAGCAGTGACTTGGCAAAGTTCTAAGCAAGAGACCGTAGCTGATTCAACGTGCGAATCAGAGTACATTGCGGCAAGCGAGGCGTCAAAGGAGGCTATATGGTTGAAGAACTTCATAGGAGACCTTGGAGTTGTGCCATCCATAAAGGAGCCCATGGAAATTTTCTGTGATAATGAAGGAGCGGTTGCCTTGACCAAGGAACCAAGGGATCATGGCAGATCTCGACATATCGACAGGAAATTCCATTTTATTAGACATCGGGTAGAAGAGGGACTCCTCGTTGTGAAGAAGGTATCGTCAGAAGATAACCCAGCAGATCCCCTTACGAAGGGACTGAGTAGGGTCAAGCATTTGAAGCACGCTAGGAGCGTTGGGCTAAAGGACGATATTAGTTTAGATTAGATAGGTAGGAAATTTGTAATGGATAATTTTGTATTCAACATTTTGATGATTAAATAAAGGTGTGTTATTTATAAGAAAGTTACTATCTTGTGTTGATTATTTATCTGTTATTTCCATTTTGCATGTTTTGACTTCCTGAATAATAAGATTGTTCGAACAGTCCACAATCGCTCATATGTTGGAAGTAGATATGAAAGAAGATTGTCATAAATTTGTTTGTAGATTGTCTAAAAGGTTTTAGACATAACAAAGGTTTGCTACAAAGTTTATGAGTGCATATGAAATATGTTTTGAGCATTGGAATAAACCCGCACTTGCTAGTATCACTTCATGAAAGATATCACAAGTGATCGCAAGATGATAATATCATATAATCTTTAAACCTATAGATATGGTTATTGTTTGCTAGTTGATTATGCATTGATAATACGAAAACGCATCAGTAACTTGATGTTATAAAACGTATTATTGTGTGTAACTTAGCTAGTAGATAATAAAAGCATATAAGTCGAAGTTTTCTGTTCCTTTTATTCTAAGAGTATAAAAGCGATATCTTGGCCACTCGATGATTTGGTTTGACTTATGTGTCGGGCCCGGTCAGGATGAGGTTGATGTGTTCAACTGAATTCTATGTCGAACAAATTAGAGATCGAGAAACAAAATGCTGGACAATAAGTATTGTCGGCATGATATCTAGAACAGAGGATTATACGATCTCTTATCTGAAGGACAAGATTTTTGATCAGAGTTGACAGAAGCGTATAAGAGCTACGATTGCTAACCGAATCCTGAAGTCGTATGTGAGATATAGTTACTAGACTTATCCAAGTGGGAGACTGTTGGATTAGTGTCTAAGCCCGTAACTATATTTGGTATGTACTTGACCCGGTTGTGCATGGTCCTTTTGGGTTGCCTTCACCAAAGCAACTTGACAAGGTAATTTAAAGAAAGAGAGAGGATATTATGGCTTATTAATATATTATAAGAATAATATATTAAAGGAGAAATCATATTTATTTAATTAGTATTAGTCATAAATTAATTAGGAATTAATTCGGTGACTAAAAGAGATTAATTAAATAAAGGGGCTTAAACTGTCAAGTGTGTGATAGTTGAGTTTTGGGCTGGGAAACCTAATGGACTAAGGGGGAACGAAATTATGATGAAGGATCATCATATTTTCGTCCAAGGCCCTATTCCAGAAGGTTCCTTGGGCTGCTTGGTCATTAAGCTGTCCATTAGGGTTTAGACTGAAACCCTAGCAGCATACAGTATAAATAAGACCCATAGGCTTCAATTTTCGACCACTTGCTTCCCAAGAGAAACCCTAGGCCAAAATTAAGCATCCTCCCTCCTCTCTTATAGTTGTCTTCTTGCTTGTGGTGTTTGTAAGTGTAACATCCTAAAATTCAAGGCCAAAAATTTCATTTTTAAATAAGTTATTACATAAAACCCTCAGTATAAAAAACATTCATAATAATATCTCGTGTCAAACCAAAGTGTCAGTAATCAAAACATATTATCATAAAACCATATCAGAGTGTAATCCCCAAAGATCTCATGTGGGGAAAACATAGTGTGATGCGCTGCGATCAAGCCGACTCCTTTCCTTTGAAAACGAGTACCTGAAACCAAAACTGTAAACTGTAAGCACGAAGCTTAGTGAGTTCCCCCATCATACCACATACCATACAATCATATAACATACATATACTGTCAGGCATATCTGGGTGCCTGACCTGCCCCTTCGGCCCTGTCGACCGGATAATGCCTAGCATATCTGGGTGCTGGCCTCCCCTTCGGTCCTGTCGACCAGATACTGCCTAGCATATCTGGGTGCTGGCCTCCCCTTCGGTCCTGTCGACCGGATACTGCCTAGAATATCTGGGTGCTGGCCTCCCCTTCGGTCCTGTCGACCGGATACTGCCTAGCATATCTGGGTGCTGGCCTCCCCTTCGGTCCTGTCGATCGGATACTGCCTAGCATATCTGGGTGCTGGCCTCCCATTCGGTCCTGTCGATCGGATACTGCCTAGCATATCTGGGTGCTGGCCTCCCATTCGGTCCTGTCGATCGGATATTGCCTAGCATATCTGGGTTCTGGCCTCCCTTTCGGTCCTGTCGACCGGATACTGCCTAACATATCTGGGTGCTGGCCTCCCCTTCGGTCATGTCGACCGGATACTGCCTAGCATATCTGGGTGCTGGCCTCCCCTTCGGTCCTGTCGACCGGATACTGCCTAGCATATCTGGGTGCTGGCCTCCCCTTCGGTCCTGTCGACCGGATACTGCCTAGCATATCTGGGTGCTGGCCTCCCCTTCGGTCCTGTCGACCGGATACTGGGGACTATTTCACCCCACTACCACTACCACATAACATGTATCACATAATCATATTCTATCTAGTATGACTACCCCTCTTTGGCCCTATCGACCGGAGATCTTAGGGACTATCTCCCCTACTTGCTACTGGCATATAACATCATATCATACTAGCACATAACATATCAGGTAGTAGCAAACCTAGATGAATATCACAAAGACAATCATCTAATATACAACTCCTACTGGTGGGCCGGCATTGTGGCCGTAGACCCACCGCTACTGGAAGGTAACTCACCTCACACTGCTGAAGTCCCGTAGACACAATCCCACACTGCTGAAGTCCCGCAGACTCAACCCCAGCTGCTGGATGACAGATTCTCGAACTGTCAATAAAAAACATCACCCAATTAATAATTGGGTCCCACTACATACCCATAAGTACATTCTTTGGGTAATTACTACATTACCCCTAGCTTGGCTTATTCAAGCCCAAGGCCCAATCCATAGGCCCAAAGTCAATTAGGAATCAAAGCCCAACACATGGCCCAATTTTCCAAATTGGGCCTAGGCCTATACACGGTCTCATTCTAAGGCCCAACATCATATAATCATTAAGGCCCAAACTATGGCCCATCTATGGCCCAATTCCAAATTGGGCCCAAACCCCTTACATGGGCCTTACCCTAGGCCCATTAAATTATTCCAGCCCATTTGCTTAATCTTGGATTGCCCATTTAATAACCCAATCATCAAGGCCCAACAAGAAACCCAAGTGAAATTAGGGTTTCACATAAAATAATGATTAGGGTTAAGTTTCCTACTTAACCCATTAAGAACTTAATCCATTAAGGACTTAATCCATTAAGTTCAATATTGCTTAGATTAATTTTTGCCAATGATTATTATTTAATATTCCAAGTTATTAAATAATTTCCGCGTGTCCCGATTAATTCTCAAAATTAGGGTTTTATTGGCATTAGGGTTTTCCAAACCCTAATTAGGGTTTCCAACCCAAATACTAGTCCATTTATTAATTTGTTGGACTCTTAGATCAATTAGGGCTTTATTGGGCCTCTTAGGCCCACTAGAATATTATTAAGTCCATTAGGGTTTTATTGGGTCAATTATAGTCCATTAGACCCATTAGGGTTTTCACTAAGCCCATTTGGCTTCATTGGGCCCATTAGGGTTTACAAGGCCCATTAGGGTTTCAAGCACCCCATACGAATCAAACTCACAAGGCAAGCACACCGCCACCCGACAAGGCGGCCGGTGGCGGCAGCCACCACCATACGGTGGTGGTTCGAGATTTCTATTATTATTCCATTTTCTAATTACATATTACAATGCTTAACCCCAAAATAACACATAAAAAAATAATAAATAAATAAAATGAACACAGCCACCTTGCGGTGGCCGACAGTGGCGAACGGCGGCAGCCACCACCAACTCATGGTGGTGGTGGGTTTCCTTTGGTCTTTCTGACTGAGCAAGGCACAAATGCACCATACAACACCCACAACGTCTAATAACTCCACACAAAATCGGCTGGAACTAACACACACCAACTTACTCACATCCAGGCGAGAGGTACACCCAAAACAGCCACCACCAGCGGCGGCAGGTGGTGGTTTGCATCGACAGCCACCACCTCACGGTGGTGGCGAGTTTCCTTGAGTCTTGGCCTATCAACACATGACCACCCGGGCATGATTGACGCGAACCCAGCACCAAAGCGCACCCCGACCTCAGCCACCCTCATGGTTGCGCAAGGCGGTTGAGAAAGAACACCAGCCGCAACAGCCGCCCGGAGTGGCTGCTACGGTGCCATTGCGGTTTACAGCCTCGTCGACGGAACATGGCAGAAGAAGAAGAAGGAACACGGAGAGGCGGCTCAGCAGCGACATGCCAACGACAGTAGCTCTAGCGGCTGGAGATGGGGGCTCGGTGGTCGGAGAGCAATGAAACAGTAGCGGTAACACCCTTGAGGGCAGATGGGACGCTGGTAGTGGTTTCCGATCTCCAAGATGATAGTGGTGCGGCGCCGGAGGTCAAGAAAGGAAGGTGGCGACGGAATTTCATCCGATCGGGGCGTGAGAGAGGGGAGACGGGATGATGGCGGCTGATGACTCCAATAGGATTAGGGTTCCTATAAAGGTTATATACCCGAGTCTCCAAAAGTTAATCCCATAATGACACTAACAGCCCCTCACTTCCAGATTTATTTTCAAACTCAATCCATAATTTACCAATTCGACCCTGCCCTCTTAAATTCTTTTCAAATCAAACCCAAAACTTACGCTTTAGCCCCTGGCCCATAAAATATGACAATTAACTCCTCGAACCCAACACCCTGCATATATAATTATTTATTTTAGGCTACCATTCGTCCATTAATTTATTTATTTAACTAATAAATAAACGGGTGTTACAGTAAGCCATTAGAGGAGTTGCACTTGTGACTCTAAGCTCCAAGAAAGAAGATTCAAGCTTCTATTGAAGAGGTAAACATCTAGATCTGATGTTATATGTTAATTTCGAAATTATGTATGCTAGATTAGGGTTTATAAGTCTTGGATTCATTGCATGTACAATAGAGAAACCTAGATCCAAGCATTAGGGTTTGTATGAACACATAAGATTGTTCTTATGTATAAAACCCATCAGTACCAACATACAAACAAATAACATATACAAATAACAACATGTATTGGGTCCAAAACTAATAAACTGGATTACCCCTAAGCCCATAATATGAGTCTGCCATGCCCTCCATGGCCCTCAACTCATATATAGCCTGCTCTTGAGCCCACAACATAAGTCTGGTTTGCCCACGGGGCCCACAACTTATGTCTGGCTTGCTCCAACCTAGTCAGTCCTCGGACTGAGATTCCAATGTTCAGCCCTCAGTACGAGTCTGAAATGCCCTCCTCGTCCCTCAACTCGTATCTGGAATACTACTGAGCCCTCAGTATGAGTCTGGCATGCCCTCTCTGGCCCTCAACTCATATCTGGTATGCTCCAGGGTTTGTTGGCTACAACACATAGTAGTACAACCTCAACCCAACCCACACAACATGTCGACATATAACATATAATATCATATACAGATAAACAGGCAATATCACAGGTAGTCCTACAGATCTACCAACCTAACATATCAATAACTAGCATAATCATGCATATCTATTCCATACTCAGCATATCAGTGAATATCAGGATATCAAACCAATGGGCCGGCCTTGGTGCCGTCGACCCATAAGTACAGTGAGGAAAACTCACCTCACAGACTGATGAATAGTTGAACAAAACACTGCTCCAACACCAGCTCTTCAAGTCTTCCTGAATACCAGACGTAGAACAAAACCCAATCAGTATCACAAAATACCCAAAATACCCTTTTTGGTCAAACTTAGTCAAGGGTCAAGTTCAAACAAGTCAACCGAGTTGAACCACTTCGAACGCGGGGCGTTCACGCCTTGACCAGAATTGCAAACTCGAACCGGAACGCGCTGCGTTCCTCCCACTTACTTGGGGGCGTTCCCACTAAATCCCCAAACTTTCTATTAAGGGCTTAATGCCTTAAGTCCTCTTGCACAAACATAAATCTAGGTCCAATATGTTACTGAGGATCATAAAGTTTCCAACTTTATGACCTTGCATGTCCATTAAGCGCTTAAAGTCAAAGTTTTAACCTTTAACCCATTAAGACCATCTAATACATGCATGGGTTGAATACAACACCCAAGATTACATTTTTATGCTCTTAATATCTCAATAATGGATAAAGTTTCTAACTTTATCCATTAGAATGGTCCAAGAAGTCAAGATCTAATCCTTTAAGTTAAAAAGGGGACCAAACGTGAATCTTCTCAACTCAATCCATTAAGTCTAAATTTCTAACTTCCAGATCTGATTTCAAGGGACTTCATTAAGTCATACAGTTTCCAACTTCATGACTTAGCATAACTCAATGGGATCCAAATCAAAACCCTAAATCCCAAACTTCATCAAATGACCACCAAATCATGCATGGAAGGTTTATACTTATTAATATCCAAACTTTATGACCCCATAACCCCAACAAGGGCCAAATATGAAGCTCAAAGATTCTGGAGCAACTTCTACTCACAAGAACCAGCACAAAGGGACCAAAATCATAACAAAGTGCCACCTAGCTAGATCTACATGAAAGAGTTGTCAAGGTTGAGACTTTATACCTCCAAAGGTTAGATCTAGGTGAACAAAGCCTGAATCCAAAAGCTCCAAGTCAAGCAATGACTCTTAAAGAAGTTCCTTCTTCCTACTCAAGCACTAAAAACACACATAAATCACTTTGAAGCTCAAGAATCACTCAAATGGGGGCTAGGGTTTCATTCTTAGGGTTAGAGAGGATGGAGGCTAAAGAATGGAAGAGGTTTGGGTCCATAATGATGCTTATAAAGGGGCCAAACCCTAAAAATGAGTTTTTGAAACTGCCCAACGAATGCCCTGCGTTCCCAAGTTGGCCCGCGTCCATTTTCCTTTGAACGCCCAACGTTCCCTCCTGGTACGTCATGCGTACCCAGTTTGGTCCAAAACCCTTCTAACTTCAAATGATCATAACTTTTGCATCCCTTATCCGTTTTTGACGTTTTTTATATCCACGGAAAGGTAACGAGAAGCCCTACACTTCCATCAACTTTATTTTGCATGAAAACCAACCGAACTAAAATCCAAAATTCATAAAAGGCCCGAACCAATGCCTTTACCGATACCATTGGCCTCTAAAGTACAAACCGAACCCTTTCATCAAATAACCAACATCACCCACATCCAAATGGGTCTAAAACTTTCTTCCTTAAGGCCCTAAACCTTATGATAACTGATGATTGGGCCACAACCCCAAATAACAAAGCGATTCGGAACCGAGTGTTACAACAAGCATTACAAGACAAAGTTTTACTAGGTTTATTACATGAAATAAAATCACTAGAAATTAAAGACTGGAGAACGCGAGGTCCGGGGTGTCCCAAGCATTGGTGCCAAAAAGAAGCGGTGGTAATGAAGGCGATCGCGAATGGAGTGATGGGATAGAGGTCGTCGGTGCTATCGCATCTAAGGAGCTCTTGTTTGGTCAACAACTCCTTCACATTAATACCAGAGGGATCAAATTCAATGGAAGTGTCATTATCTGTAGTAAATTTGCAAACTGAAATAAGGTTTTTGATGATATCGGGTGTGACGTGAATGTGGTTTAAATATAAGGGGCGATCATAAGAGGGAATGGTGGTATGATCGATTTGAGTGACTAGAATGGATGAATCATTGCCAACAAAAGTTGAATTATAATGACGTGTATTACTGATAGAAGAGAGAATACATGAATCTGAAGCAAGGTGCGAGGTGACACCTATATCTATGTACCAGCTGGGATCTCCGAGATAGTTTAAAGTCATGGTATTAAATGCAGCGTCAATGTGTGACAATCGTAAAAATAACATCATTTCTATGTAACTCTTTCGTTTTGAAAACACATGTAACAGACCTGATATATGTGTTTGAATTATTGAATAATAAATTTATTAAAAATATGGTCAAACAAGTCATGGTAAAATTTTTAAAAATACCATTAGTAAAATGTAAATTTGTTCGGTAAAAATCAAACCAAGAAAGTAAAAATACAATATTTACTATGGTAAATATCTGGAGTAATTGAAATATATAAAACATCAATCCATATGGGAATTTTTATAAAAATAAAGTATTTCTTTATAAAACACAATTATACAAGTAGTTGAATATAAAACATTACATAATACAAGTTGTTGATTTTTTTTATCAAGTCGTATTATTAAAATAAAAGTATATACTTTTATTTATACAATGATACGTAAACACATATTCATTTTTACTGAAAACTAACTAAATGAAAGTTGTATTATTAGAAATACCTACAAATGGATATGAAGAACGTCGAAAACGGAGCTCGTATGAAGAATATACGGATTTTACAAGTTAACGTATCAATCAACGAAGTTTTGTCGGCGGCCGGACCACCATGGCTTGTGGTGGTGGCGCGTGCGAGCACATGGACCACCATGGCTAGTGATTTTATTGCTTTTCGGTCACGTTCTGAAGCAAGTTTGATCTACTTTCTAGCCGTATCGGTCCCAGTCGATGCATGTGAAAGATGAGCTGCCAAGAACGTGTTGAAACTGACGGATGTATTAAGAACCTTATTTAAATCGTAATCTTCAAGTATAAATACACATGTATTGTATGAGAAATGAGGAAATTGAGCTAAAACAAGCTTATTATACACAACTTCATACACCATACTATATTATATTAGTATTATATGGGTATAATACGAAGTGCAAGCTAGAAGAAAATACCATGATTTCAATTGTTCGTGTTTGTTGTTTCTGCAAATCAAGTGAGTGTCACGATTCCCATTTCTATTAAACTCTTTTATTGCTTTCGGGAGAGAATACATGTCAACTATATTAATGATTTATATAAAATAAAATCTTTGTATTTTTATATAAAGTCTAATTATTTGGTATATAAAAACGATTATAAAGATTGTTAGTTTTATAACACTCTTATTCCTATATTCATATGACTTGTATTTCGTCGTACTCACTATATACTCGACTAGTATAATTATACCGTATATATTATAATTATACAACTTATATGACTAAGAATAATTTATATATTAAATTATTCGTCGTCTCATATAACTCAGAGTTTGGTTATACATCACCAACATTTTGACTCGTACAATTATACAACGTAAAATATCACTATACTCCTTTTCAAATGACTATTATTTATATGTTATCTATTGTTTCATATAAATTGGATTTTGATATATATCTTCAATACTCATTTCGTATAATTTGATATAATTTTACAACTTCAAACGGCTAATATTTATTTAATATGATATTATAAATTGCTGTTTCATATTTCAAGGGTTTCGACTCATATTTCAATATAACTATATTGGACAATTGTATATTAGTAAAGGGTTTCAACACATATTTCAATATAACTATATTGGACAATTGTATATTAGTAAAAACTTGGATTTCAAACCTTTTGTAAATATATTATAAATCTTTTACAAATGGTTTCAATACATATACATACATATGCCTAGTGCATACAGACACATATATATGCTTTGTGCATACATACACATAACTATGCCTTGGGTGTGTACATATACATACATATGCTTTGTGCATACAGATACATACATATGCCTTGGGTGCATACAGATGCATAATGACATACAGAACAATACATTTTGATGTAAATTAACAATACCCAAACATCTAACTACTTTTAAGTTGGTCCTACAACAATGACATCTGTAATTTAAACTCTGAAACATTGTCAGTTCATCCTGGAGGTGTTCTATGCATTCTGGAGGTGTTCTATGCATTCTGGAACAGTAATTGTAGATGAATAAGCACGTTATAAAAATAAGAAAACTAGGTTTTTGAAGTGAAGAACGTACCCATAAAATAACGGGGTCGTAGTGGTCTTCTTACATGTTGGAGTTGCATGGTGGAGATCGAATTTGCGTGTTGGAGATCAGAATCAGGACCGGGGATTCGCGTGTCGGAATCGATCGAAAAGTCGGAACAAGATCCGGAATGAAGTCGAGGGTCTTGATTTTTTCAAATTATATTCCAGAGTTTGAATTTCAAATTCTCGATCCGGAACACAGACGGATAGTCCGAAATTTCCATTCCGGAGGCAAGGTAATGGGCCGGCCCACCCGAAAATGAGTCTAAAATATGTTCCAGAATGCCCAATTCTGGACCAAGTGGTATTTTTTTTTAAAAAAAAAGTTATATTTTTTAAAAATCACCCAAAAGAAAATGGTTAGATTATTTTCCTAAAAACTAGTAAAAATTCGGGCTTCAGGTCGTTTTTTTTTTCTTTTTTTAAATTTTTTGGTATTGTGTTATAACATATTTGACAAAGATTACCAAAAATACATCGTGTATAATTCAAAAAAAAAGTTTATGTTTGTTTATCTGATTTAACAACAAAACACCATGTCTAACAATTGGTAAAAATATAATAGTTTTACAAAGGGTATATTGGAAATTTAAATGATTAACTTTTTTTGTTTCTTTTAGTGTAGATGTTTAACATTTAAGTCTATCCATAGCTATTAATGATGAAGTTGGTACCCAACAACAACGAATGATATTCAAATCCTTCAAACATAAAACACAATTAAATCTACAAATAATTGTATGTATCCAACCCATACATACATTTCTTTCATTACTTTGAGCGGTCATTATAACTCATCTTCAAATGGCTTGTAATTCGGGGACTAAAATGCTAAGAAACAGTGAAATAGGTTCGAAAAATGAAAAAATATTGTTTTTTGGACCTTGTAGCGAAATTGATATACTACAAGGACGAAAAATGTATTTTTCTAAAAAATACTGTTTTACTATTCCTAACTTCAATGCTAAGAAATAGTGAATAGGAACGGAAAATGCAAAAATATTAGTATTTTTGGACCTTGTAGCGAATTTGATATACCACAGGGACCAAAAGTGTATTTTACTAAAAGTCACTTTCGACACTATTGCTAACTTCGGCCAGATTTAATACGTGTATATATTAATAGGAGAATTTCGTATATATCCTTATTAAAAGTTAAAATATCGTATTTGTCCAGCCTAAAATCTAAATATTATATTTGCACTTCTTAACCTTTTAAAATATCATATTTATCCAAATATGTTTTATAATAGTTTTTAATATTTTATAATTTTTTTATATTTAAAAAAATCATTAAAATTAAAAAAAGGACCACATTGCTCTTGCCTTATAAATCAGAGGAGCTCTTAACAGGATAGCGGGATTTTACCTGCCAACATCTTCTTCACAATCATCGGACCTCTCGGTCTTGCTGTCTTCCTGCTTTAATATGATTTTTCACAACGCTCTTCCATGTATGCCCTTCGTTTTTGGCAAAATAATCAGTCAGAAGAGATACAAAGAAGCTCGATTAGACAAGAGTGAGAAAAAGTTTGACTTTTAGGTCCAACACCATGTACCATGATTATAATGTTAATAATTGACTTAAATTCATACTAACATGTTAACATTATTCTCTGTGTTGGTTTCAATAATTACAACAAATGAAGAAAAACTAGTAGCAAAAATGTGTTGAAGAATACTCAAATTTCAAAAGAGAGAAAATTCAGCATCAAGTCTAATTCACCAGAAATTCAGAAAGATCAAAAGCACATACCATAAGCATTCCCAAAATTTAATTCACTAAATTTGAAAAATAGGATTGAATTGAGCCCCTAAATCCAATCCACTGAGTTTAAACATTAAACTATCAAAGCTAATGCTTTTTGGGATTTGACATGATGGATGAATGTGCTCCTCTGCAGTGGTGTTTTCATTTGTGTAATCAGTAAACTAAAAACGTAGGACTTTAGATAATGGTGATGATTCAGTTGTTGCTGCTTCTTGAGGCAATATATTTTTGCATTCATAGAAAACATGATTCAAAAAGTCTTCATTTTGTAGTGATTCGATATCTGTAACTTTGAGTTCTTGGGGGAATACCTGATTATACATAAATATCATCACATTCAAACACAAAATTGAACAAAATCATGAGCGCAGATGGGAAAAGGGCAAAAAGAAAAGACAGTTACCTGCTTATACTCGATTGTAAGAAGAAAGATGGTTAGAGGGAAAGAAGGAAGATGACCAGAGGTAAAGTCCGATGAAAGTGAGGAAGACGTCGATGATATACTAAAATCTAATTATCTTGTTAATAGCTCGTAATTTGGAAGCTAAGGGCAATATGGTCCATTATATTTTTTTTTTCAATTTTAATAATTTTAAAATATAAAAAAGGATAGGAATATATTAAAAACTATTAAAAAAAATAATTTTGGATAAATATGATATTTAAAGAATTAAAAAGGATAAATATGATATTTAGACGTTAGACTAGACAAATATGATATTTAGATGTAATTTAGTAAGGGTTCTCCCTATATTAATTATAGGTTATATGTTAACTAATTTTTTGTTATTGGGGCACGTGACCCCTCTCTAAATCCGCCATGCATATATCGTTTGTGTACGCTATATCATTATATATAAAGAGAGGGAGTATTTGTTAGGGTAAGGTCAAAGTATCTTCCGATATAATATTTGTTGTCTCGTCTCTCTCAAACCTGCAATTAGGGTTTCGTCCGTCTTTCTCGATTTCGTTTCTTTTTCCCGATGGAAATTGAAACGCGCAGTACGAGTAAGGAAAAACGACGGCCACACTCTGATGATATATGCGACCAAGTCTTAGGCCGCTACGGCAAATCCGTCGCACCTCAACACGTCAAACTCTGCAAAATTGCTACGCGTACCCGCAAATCCCTAAGATCTGGATATCGGCTCACGACTCCCCAATCTTACCTCGAAAATATCATTCACGCCCTATCTACAAACTATGACGCCGGTGCAGACTCAGTGTCTGCGATGTGTTTGTTTTTGGAGTTTGTGTTGCCTCGGGTTCCTAAGGAGTTTATAACCAAGTCCGAGGCGACTAAGGCTATGGAGATTGTTGTTAAGGCTTTGCAGGCTACGAGTGATAGCACTTTGGTCGAGTGTTTGACTTGGTTGCTGAAGTTGTGTGACTTGGACAATTGGGAATCTATAAAATTAGGCGTCGAGGCGCTTATCTACTATTCAACTCATACACGGCTGGAGGTATTTAATTGTTCTACCTATTCCAACTCTCTGTGCATGCTACATTTTAAAATTGTCATCTCATGGTTTTAGTAGTAGATATATTCAATTTACTCCTCTATCTCTACTAAAACTATACAGCATAAATTTTAAATGACTTTTTATTTTTTTTATTTTTTTTTGTTCTATACAACTTAATTACTACCCTTCCATAATCTTCATGGTTTACAGCTTGAGCAAGGCAGAAATATTATAAGTGATAGGATGCCAATAAGTTGTTGAATCAAAATGCAACCATCAAACAATTCAGAGGAAATCGATACTTTTTGAGGTCTATACAATTTGAAAAATGCATGCATTCTTCATAGCAAAAACAACAATTATCCTATCACATTAGAATTTTTAAAGCAAAGTGACAAAAATAATGAAAACTACACAAACATGAAGTTGGATAAACTAAACAATTATACAAAATTTTCCTAATTTACTAAACTAAAAGTTAAATCATGAAGAAAATCAAATCAAAAACAAATTTTAATAATCACAATGGGAGAAATGTCAAATTTTTACTTGTTATGGTATGAATTTACATTTCATACAAAAGTTATATGAAATAATTTTATACATTTATAAGCTATAGAACACACACAATCATATACATACACATTGTATTGCTTGTTGATGTGCTCTTATATATCTACAGAAACTAACATTTTGTAAAATATTAAGATTTGCTTCTCTTTCAACAAATAATTACCTATAAATATATATATACGACTCAGAAATCGTTTATTCTGTTGTTGTAGGTTAGAAAATCTGCTCAGATTTGTGCTGTGAAGGTCTTCCGTTCTTTTGAATCCGAAAAGGTGAAAGAATGTGCAAGTGAATTGGTACTACAAATGTTCACTTCCCATGTGTCTTTACCCATAGACGAATCAAGTTCAGCGGATACAGTAGATCCATGCATTCTTCACATGATGGATGTGATGAGATTCCTAATACCCGATTTACCACCAAATTTCGCATCAAAAGCAATTCGAGCATTACCTAAAGGAGCCAAGTCCTCAATGGTGATGAGGCGTATTTTAGATTTCATGGAGATTCTACTTGAATACTTTGAAAATGAATCCGAGCTTACACCGATAGATACTGTAATAATAACAAAAAAGTGGATTAGTGAATATTCCTTAATCATTTGTCGTATAGCAGGTAGACATATATGATATGATATCATATATATTTTCTTGATATGATTAGTTATATGACTATATTATTTTGCATGTGCTTAATTTTAGGTCTTCTGACATCTGATCATGCTACTGCTACAAGGGCTTCAAGTATTCTAAAGGAAAAGTTGAGCCGTTTAGATATCTTTGATGGTGTATCTTTTGATGAAGATGAAAACATTGTTGCACCGGAGGAAACAAAAATGGTGGAAAACTTATGCGATGCACTTTTAGAAATTCTCAGTACCCATGCAAACGAGCATTCTTTACCTGTCATCGCTGGTTTATTTCAAAATATCGGGATCAGGTCCATTGTCTACATGCACAAGATACTTCTAAAGCTTGCTGAATTTATGACAAAAGCATCTAGTGATGTAAAAAAACATGTAAGTTTTTCTTTCAA